>NC_092808.1:160200507-160500507 GCF_040954645.1 Diabrotica undecimpunctata
CTGTGTCTAATATAATTCCTTTCGCACCTATCAATGCCAGCACCGAAGTTCCACGTCAATGCTACGACCGAAGCCAGAAAAAAATCACCCTCTTCCGTGCCCTTCGATTTATTATCGAGTTTTTCCTATTAAGGTCCTTGTTTTCATCCTTTTTTCGAGTATTTATTAGAAAAAAACGACGACGGACCAAATCGAGATCCGAGAGGAGGCCGCGGTAGGCGGTTTATGGATTGTTTTAGGGTCAAGTTGAGAGATGAGGATGGGGGAATGGCGCTAGCTAACGGAGATGCAGCAGATATTAAATTGTATATATCATAACTCGGCGAAATGGCCCATAGGCCAGTTTGTTCGTGAAATATGGTATTTTATTAAATAAAATTTGGATCAGTTGTATGGTTCCCATCATACCACTGTTACATTCAACAGATTGAAAGAGTCCAGAATAAATTTCTGAGGGTAGCAGCCTATAGGAGTGGATACAGGAGAGAGGAATACAACTATCAGTGGGTAAGAGATAGTCTTAACTTACCAACACTTGAGTCAAGGAGGACATTGTTAGATTTATGTTTCTTAGACAAAGTTATCAATGCTTTTATAGATTGTCCTCAACTCTTATCGCTTGTTAGTCTTAAAGTTCCTAGTAGAAGCAACAGACAATCAGAAATCTTTTCAGTGCCATTTCACCACACTAATTATGGTATCAATGAACCAACTACACGATTGGTCCGGAGCGCTAATAGCCTACCAAGACAAATGGATATTTTTGACTCCAAAATTAGTTTGTTTAAAAAACAACTAAAAAGTATCTTACAATAAGTTTGTGGTACATCTGTATTATTTTTATATGTTTCTATTATTCTGAGGTGTTTGTTATTTTAATAATTTATTGTTGTTAAGGTGTAATTTTGTAAAACTGGTGTTTGTTATTTTAATAATTTATTGATTGTAGGATGTAACTTTGTAAAAATTGTAAGTAAATGGATGCCGTATATAAATAAATAAAAGTTTTATCAGTTATCTTGTGACAAAAAAGTTAAAAATTAACATTCTAACATGAAAGAGTTGCTGTTTGTGATTTCTGACAATGTTCTCTATAGTCTTTGTCTTAAATATGAAAGTTTCTTTATAATATTTGTCAGGTTTATAATAGCTCCTTCTATATTTGTCCTCAAGAATTTCTAACGTATTCTGTCAAAAGCTTTTTTGAAATCTATAAAAGATCTCCTGGTTGTTTTCTTAGCATCGCTGTGTGAGAACTTTAGAGAAAACGGATCTTCTCTAGTGCCTTGGCCTTTTCTGAATCCCAATCGTGTCTCGCTAATTCAAGTTACAACTCTCTCATTAACGAGGTTAATCGATAATCGGAACATTGTTTTGCATTAGCTGTATTTTGTATTATATTTTTTTATACGACATCGAAAAAGTCTAGGGGTATTTTTAAAAATAATTGTAATTTCTTCTTTAATTTTTTTTGATAAATTATAATTGATTTGTAGTGATTGGAAGTATTTAATATATAACAAAATTTGTTAAAATGCCAAAAAATAACGAGAACGCCTTTAAGTACAAAAAAAATTGGGTCAATTACAAAAATCACAAAATATGGTCTTAATAAAGAAAACAAAATTAATATTAAATTATGGCATTCACCCTGGTTTACTACGGCTTTACATCTGTCGTACATAGACAAAATAAGATTGTCAATGTCCTGTTGACAAACATTTCTCCATTCTTCTATCAAGCACTCTTAGAAATGAAACGTCATGTTTATGTCACCCATATGTGGAGTAATTCTTTATTGAAGCATGTCCCATACATGCTCGGTGGAATTCAGGTTGAGGAATTGTGCTGGTCAAAGCAACAGATCTATACCTTCGTTGGAAAGCGAGTCTGTCCATACGCGTGCGACATCTGACCAAGCATTATCATGCATATGGTGGAAATTTTGACCAACAGCAACGAGCAAATTAACGAACGATAGATTGAAGAATGGTGTCGAGGTACTGGGCTATAAGGACGTGGTCTGGAAAAACGATTACATATCTACTCAATATCATTACTGTACCACCTCTGTATGTGTAAACTTCCTGGACATGTCTTAAACGTTCTACATTTCAAGATCATTTTTACACTCTTACTCGACAAAAATCTGAATGAAATCCACTTGATTCGTCGAAAAATAAAACTGTAGCCCAATCATTTTCATCCCAGTTTTAATATTCTTAACACCACTTTCATCTTGAAGGGCCATTTCCTCTGGAGATAGGTGCACATCTCAATGGCCTTCGACTGTGGAGATTGGCTTTATGAATACGATTTCTTACATAATCATGGCCTATGGTGACCTGGTGTGCCCGCTACAAGTGGCCAACCAATTCAAATGCTGTAATCGTTGGTTGTCTTTTAGCGGTTAACACCATAAATCGGTCTTAAGCTACAGTTATAGCAAGCTCACATCCTGAATGACGTTCGGCTCGACTTTCAGTATCATAAAAATGCCGCGACTTTTAATATTTTGGGAGACTCATTTTACCGCATGTCACCTTGAAGAAGTACCCTATTCCTAAGAACCCTATTTATCTCATCCAGAGTTAAATGACATCGTTCCATAATAAAAAACAGTATTTTCAATGCACTAACTAGACAAGAACTTTATAGAAGGAACAAAATTGAAACTACCAGAATATTTTCTGCAGTATAAAAACTATAGTTTTTTCATCTCCTATTAAAAACTTTGTCATTTACTCATTATCAATTTTACCGTTTTTCTTTACTTACAAAACTGTACAGAATGAGCAACTGCACAAATTGAATTAAAGTTAAACGACTAAATGAATTTATTTTTAATAATTTTGTGTTATAAAAATATCTGTAGACTTTTCCGATTTGTGTATATTTTCTTCTACTCCACTATATATTATCGTATATAATATCATAAAAGAGAAAATTTGGCCGGCAATATTTTCGACATTGGTATGAAAGTTTGTTGTCTGTCAATTTTTGCGAATTAAATTTTCTCGAAATTTAATAATATTCGACAAGACTATTTTACGAGACAATTAATGCACCATATCAACGAAACATAATCTTTACTTATTTGTTAACAATATTAACTGTACAATTATTATAAGCTATAGTAGTTAGCCTATTTTTTTCTACTAAAGTATGATTTTGTGTATTATTGACTTGTAGCATCTGGGAACTCGAAGATCTAGCTTCATTTGTTGTTCTAAAGTTTTGGATCAACTTCTGGTGGTGACTAGAATCAAGCTGCAGATATGGTTTTAGATAGCTTTTAGAAAGAGAATTTGAGTGACCCGTTAATTTAATTAACTTCTGTTCAGAAACACCTTGCTTGAACAATTCTAACTTATTTTATGTTTTTTTGTGTCTATACCAATTTTTTCAGCTAACATTTTGGTCCACTTAGATACGGTGTTAATTCCAAATGGACAGTTTTTGAACCAAGATCCATCTTTGCAGTTATGGTGAACAGTAAGAAAGAGTTTGTCTGATAAAATCTTTGGTCCCCTTGTTTTTCATTAATTTTAAAAATAATCTAAGTGAGCATAACTTTTCGTTTAATAAATTTCTTACCACCCATTCGCTGCTTGCCAAACTTTTTGGACCGCCTTGATTTGTTTTGGAAAAAATGCTGTTGTATTCGATTTGGTCTGTAAACTCTCTTATAGCATCAAATTTCTTTTGAAAAAAATGAATCTTGCAGTTTAGTGCCTGCTTGTCTCTCCAAGTAAAGTTCAAAAAAGCAAAGGTGAAAAAAGTTTTTTTGTTTTCCATCGGGGTTTTTCGTCGTAGCTTTGGATGATTTTTAATAGTTCTTCGGTGGATAACGCTTTTGAACAGCGTTTGGTAGTAAATCTTTCGAGCATAAAATTTCTCGCCCGTAGGAACACCGAAAATTAAGTCCAAATAAAGCTTCTGGACCTCTGCGTGTTCCATGGGACATTTTTCGAAACCAATTTTTTTATTTCTTTACCTGACTGGCATCCAAATATTAATTTTTCGTCTGAATTCATTATATCTGTCCAAAATTGATTACGCCTCAATGACGTTAGTCAAACTGACAACAATAGAATTACCAGACACCTTCGTGACGGATCTGTCATAATTTTGTCGCTGAAAAATCATGGGCAGGAAGGAGTTTTGTTGCTATGTTGCTATGACCTTTTATCAGTTAAAAATAGTTTAGTGAAGTCGTCATCCAAATTTCTTGTTTCTTAAATTTTTTGTTTCTGTTATGCTGCTGTTATGTTTCTTATAAACCAAACAGTCTTTGTATTACTTTATTAATACCGTTGCCGGTACAGACTAATTATTAATTAAAAAACAATCTTGTTTGATAATAATCCTCTGACCTATTTTATTTTCAGTTGGTCATGTCTCTGACGTGCCTAGTATTTGTTTGGGGTATTAGAGTGTCAAAATTGGACTCTAGGAGATCAAAACAAGACGAGGAATATATGTTCGATTATAAAATATTTATAGCCCCAAACCGAGCACAACATTGATAATCCGAGGGATAATCTTCGAAAAATACCGTTATCGGAATCTTAAGGGTGGTATTTAGGCAAAAAAATATATGAAATTTGAAGGGGTATTATAGTCGTAACGTAAACACGCAACATTCGCCAAAATGGGAGAACATAAAATATTTGATTTCGTTTTAGGGTTGTAGGGTAGACGGATTGGTGTGAGTGTTAACGTTGTTTTATGGCATAATTTGTTGATATATTACTACGGATTGTGAGTTGACAGTGCAATTTGTCACCGCGCTGACACAGTTTTAAAAATTCGACCCTAAACTACAGACTTAACGTCACCTTTATCAGGGTTTGACAAACATATTATTTAGCGATAACCTATCAAGATAATTCTTGCAGAGAATACATCGTTTTCGTAAATAGGTTTTTTAATATGTTGTTTTATATTTCTGTGCGTTTATATTACACTCTTACAGCTGTTATAAATTTATTATTTGAGCTGTATTAGAACAAAAATTTATGTAAAAAGTAATTCCAAACAAAACATGTCCTAAACTAAAGTAAACAAAGTAGTAATTAACGAAAATTTCAATAAAAAATCATTTGTAAATGTTATATTTATTTAAAAGAACCCTTAAATGGTAAAATCACTGAATATTTTTAGACTAAATAGTTTATCTTCAGAGCTGTTACCTAAAACAAGTATAATCACTTTAATTAAAAAAAAAAACAAAAAAGTTAAAATCAACGAATGGAAAAGAAAAGTATTTTTACAGTGTGTAAACATACATAAAATACTGTACACTAGACACAAAAAAAACATTAAAACATTTGGTTATCGTACGGGTATGAGAACTCGACCATTTGTTGAAGTTGAACCATATGTTGCTTATCACCCGCAATAGAAGAATATTAAGTGAAAAAGCTATAGATTTGACGCCGCTGGATTTGGTCCAAATATAAATGAAAGAAAAACAAAATATATGGAGTGCACAAAGTCGAATCGACATGAGAATCTGCAGGTAGACAACCATACCTACGACTAAACCTCCGCCTTTCCCTACCTTGCCTCAAAAATATATGACAGCAACAACATTGGTCAAGAAATACAAGCACGAATTTTTAGTAGTAATGACTGCTTTTAGGCTTACAAAGACTGGAAATCAAAACGTCAAAAAAAAGTTATTTTAAACCTCTATTGTGGCTTATTCCCAACGAAAATAGTAATTGGTTGATGTTAGAAAGTAATTGATTAGTTGCACACAAGCATATAACTTTTTCTTTAGTTGCATATAACTAAAGAAAATTAATTACTATTTATCTGGGAATAAGCCACAATTAAAGGTTAAAATACGTTTATTGACGTTTCAATTTCCACTTCGGAAATCGTTCTCAAAACACAAACATTAGTAAACCAAACAAATTTTTTTTTTTTTTTTTTTTTTTTTTTGTTTTTTGTTAAAAAAAAAACAAAATTTGTTTGGTTTACTAATGTTTGTGTTTTGAGAACGATTTCCGAAGTGGAAATTTAAACGTCAATAAACGTATTTTAACCTTTAATTGTGGCTTATTCCCAGATAAATAGTAATTAATTTAAAATGCCACAAGAAAATAGCTTCAGAACTAAAGAAAAAGCTAAGTTCAGTACTTAAACTATGGATTAATCATATGCGGCAATTCAACAAATGCACTTCAAATTTTTAGAATGCAAAAGAAAGCTATCAAGATTTTAGCAGGGGTTAGTTATTTGGAACACTGCCGACCTTTCTTCATCAAATTCAACATTATGCCGCTACCTACTCTGTTGATATTTCAAGTTCTGACTGAAATTCACATAAAACTGGTCCATTTAATAAGGTAGTTTGACGATCACGTTCACAGTATGCGAAATTGTCACTAGTTCAGGACAAATCGCTGTAGATTGCATCTTTCAGATAAAAATTGCCTTAACTATAACTATTATTTTACCTATATCGATGGCTTAATCTGCAAAAAAGCCAACTCCATTTAGGCAAATTGTTCAGTATGAACATAAAACCGTTCAGTTCTGAAATAATTATACTTACGGTTAATTACTAAATCTTAAATCTTTATTTTAATGCTTGGTGTTAATAATAATTAATCAAAAATAATTTTGTTTCCCCTAAAACTTTTTTTGCGCCATAAAAGGAGTTAGCTTTTTTACATATTCAGTAAGAAATAGAAAAAAGGAGTTAGTCTGTTTTTTTAACATCTTTTAAAACAAATTAATATAAAGAACTAAAATTCAAAAATATCAAGAAAAAATATAATATAACAGTATAAAAAACTTAGATTGTTAAAAAAACCGATTGGTTATGAGGTAGATTATTGTAGTAGGAATGATAGTCAGTTGGGATGGAGGTTTTTAGATCTTGAAGATCCTGGACCTTTCTGATGGTTAATGGCAATCTATAAGAACGGAAGTTCGGCAGCTGAGCAAACTTCTTTCGATTAGTCATTTTTTCACAGCGTTGGGGAAGTAACTTCCATTCTCCTTTAAAATTTACTTTATAAAATACGTATATGTCAGGGCTCTGATTTCATTAACCATGAAAAGAAAAATTAAAAATGTTTACTACCTTACCTGTCAAAGGTGAAAAAAAAAATTTACCTCGAGATTCCCTTCATTTTTCCAGGTCAAATGGATTTAAGAAATTTGACATCATTAAACGAATTAAAGAATGAATGTGCTAAATATTTAACGTAGTATGGTTTTGGATTTTTGAGAGCACTTCGGCAAATACCAATGTATTCAGCAGGTACATTAATAATTTTATTTCGAAGTTTTTTTCTATGGAGGCGTGCATAGAATCTACCTCCATCTATGTGTAACCTACTTCAAGGTACTTCTGTGCAATAACGATGTTCCTGGTCATCGCCACATTTATCAAAGCATTTGAGGCCATAACGTTTCGATTTTAAGCTGCGCAACCGTCGCTGTAAATCAATACTTTTTTGTCTGTGGTGTCTAAGATTTGTGGTAGAACGTTATCTATAAGAAAGTATGAAACAGAAGCAAATTCTTTAGCGGAAACTTCACCTTCTGTCTCATTCCATAAAAAGCAGTATGCTTCCTTAGTTTTTAAATCCAATGCACAAAAATTATGCACATTACTTAACTTTAGATTTGTAATACAGTGATACATTAGATTTTGGTGCTGTAACAGAGTTTTTATGCTTTTCTTTTTCAGCTCGAGCCTGTCTTTTCTTGTTGTGTGTTTCTTGTATTCATCTTCAGATACAAAACCTAATTTATAGACGTGCATTTTTCGCAGGCGTCTTTTTAAGGATGAAATAATGATGGTTTCCGTATCTAAAGTGTTATTAAATTTTGCCACCCATACAGGCAATAGGTTGTTTGTAGAACACCAGTCCAAAACATAATAATCATAAAGCGACTGTTTTGATAACAACCGTATGGGCACGATTCCACGTTTAAACTACTTTCTAAGGGTTGGCGCAACTCGGAGTTGGCGCTTTTACCGTAGTGGGGGTCTTATGCATGAAGGTAGCTTGTTTTTGGGCAGGCTATTTGAAAGGCTTACGATAAAAATTAGGAGTTAGCAGTTTGTGAACTGATATATAGCTGGGTAAAGAAAGCAATACATAAATAAAACGATATTACGAAAAAAGTGGAGTTGGCTTGTTTGCAGATTAAGCCATCGATATCTTACCTTACCTTTAACTAAAACTTTATATTTTACCAAAAGTATAAAACAGCTAATTTTAATAGTTTCAAAAAAGCTTTAGGAAAATATCTTTTGAAACATTGCTTTTGCTGCTCAGAAAAATATATGACTCATTGCAGAACATCCACTCAACTGCTTACCTTGACTTTGGCATAAATTATTTTTTGTCAATCTGTGTTCTTGTTTGTGATATTTTTAAGTTACGTTTTACATTCATTTTTTATAAATCATGTATTTTTGACTTGCAACAAACAATATTTTGTATTTGTGAAGTAGTTAACTAAACAAAATTCTAACTCTAAAACTCTACAACATAATCACAACAATTCAAAATTAACATCGTTGATAATTTACATGTGTCCTTTATAGTTTCTTACAATTAACGTCTATATTGTCTTTTATAATTAAATATTTCTCTTCTGCTTCCAGGTTTGTTCAGGTAGTCCCGGTGGCCAAAAGCTCTCCGCTGATCAATACAGAGCCTGCATCAGATCTCGTGCACTAAACGAAGCCTCCCACGCCCAACTGGGCTTCCTGGCATTTAGGGACGATATCGCTGCGAATAGCAGTCCGGCGAAATACAACCCACACCAAATCAAGACCTTGAAGACAGCACCAAAGAAATTGAGGACGCAAACGTAAATTGATTATTGATCTATTGATGATTAGGTAATGTATACGAGAAGTTTGTGATTTTTTTAAGTACAACAAATTTGCCTAATAATTTTTTTAGTCAAAATATATTTAAAATTTATTATCGTAAACTTCCTGTGTACATTTATTATTATCAACAATTTTATTATGGTGCTTGTTAAAAATATTTGAGTTTTAAACTGAAAAATATAGTGTGTTTTAAAAAATCGCAAAACTGCCATTGCTAAAATCCCAGAAAACACTTATTTCTCTCTAAAATAACTTGGCCATGATAATTTTTAACTATATGTAATATGCCCGGTCTATGTTACCGTAAAAAACTTTACAGGTTATTTTTCGGTAATATTTAAAACTTGACTCAAACTGTACGCTCCGGTTACTGAGAACCTCATATTGCTACTTAATCTCCAAGGGGATTATTCTCTTAAGCAAATTCAAAAAACTGAACAGTTTATATATTTGACCCAGAAGTTAATAAAATCTTTTCAAATTTTATTGTGAACCAAGAAAAAAAACAGACAAAAAATTGTTAAACAATTTCTTGCCGATAACCTGATAATCTTAAATTTAATCCTTAACAAAAAAAGTACCACGTCTTAATAAAATGTTGGTACAGAACTCCAGCGATATTACAGAACAAAGGAATTTTTAATTTGGAAGAAGTCAAACGGAATATAAGGTTAACACATCAATGTTGTACTTAACTTAAACATTGCCATATTCCAAACTATGACAACTAGATAAATCGCTGCCACACCATATGAAACGTCCTTAATACAGGAACAACCTGTTCAAACCATTTAAAATGTTGATCAGAGAGAACTACTCAAATCTCCAAATTCAAAAATTGACCGGTACCAAGTGAGATCTCCAAAATAACATTAAAAGGCCTGGAGAAAAAACTTAGTACATAGGCATATGTTCAGAATCCAACTGCATTGTTTAACAAGAAAAAAACCAAAACTCGTGATCACAATAAAAAGTGATCTAAAAATCGGTACTACTTATATACGCTGTAGTACAAAGCGTAGGACTGAACTTAAAAATGAAAATCTTTTTAAGGACATTTTAACGACAAATCATGCATTCATTATACATTAATTATAACACTTATCTGTGATTGTACTTCCAATTTTGTCTTCAAGATTATTATTCCTTCTTATCATATCATTTGCAATTTTTCCCCTCAGTACGTTCATTTTTTTTTTATAATGTGTATAATTTTCAGATATCTTTTTACCTTTTAGTAGATTAAGAGACTTTTTCTTTATTTCTTGAGAAAAAAATTTCTTCATCTTTTCTATACTCTACATTTTTTCACTTTTTAATTTGTTTCTTTGCCAATGTTTTCTTCTTATTTATGTGTGGGACAGAACTATTCTTGGGGATTGTGATATTGCATCTACTATTTCTTTGCTTTTGTTGTTTATTTCTTTTGTTGCTGTATTCATTAATAAGGTACTATTGATATTTTTTTTAAATTCAAATTTTTTCGTCAGATGCATTCAGGGTTTAAATTTGTTTCTATTTTTTAACTTATGTCTCTCTTACTGTTCGATTCCGAGGCAGTTTTCATAACAGACTGTTTTTATAAGGGTAGGTTGTTGGCCTTCCGCTTAACTCTCCTCCTTTATCTGGGCTTGGGACCGGCAAGAAAGACTGTTAAGCTACTCGATCCACCCAACAGTCATTCCAGCGTACTAATATACACAGATAACATTGACATTGTGGGAAACACAGTCACCATTGTGAAGGAGACTTTTAATAAATTGGAGGTAGAGGAAAAGAAAACTATTTTGAAAGAGTGGAGAGTTTTAAATATCTCGAAGCAACAATCACTCCAGATAACGATATCGCGGAAAAGATAAAGGAAGAATTGAGGCAGCAAATAGATGTATGTACAGCCTCTACAATACCATTAAATCTAAAAGCCTAACACGAGCATCAAAGATTAGAATATACAAAACAGTGATTAGACCGGTGCTCATGTATGGGTGTGAGACGTGGACCCTGACCAAAGAAACTGAAAGAAAACTTAGATGTTTTGAGAGCAAAATCCTCAGAAGAATCGTTGGGCCTTATCACGACATTAATAGCAATGAGGATGAGGACAAATACTGAGGTCAAGCAGATCTAAAATGAGCTGGCCATGTTCATAGACTCCCTAATAACCGCCTTGCCAAGTTAATATGGGAGGAAGCTCCCATAGGAAGAAGACCCTTAGGACGTCCACGAATGCGATGAAGAGACAATATTTGGTCAGATCTAAGAACAATGGGGCTACCCACTGACCCAACTATTATGGACGACTGTTCAAGATGGAAGCAAGTTGTGCAATCAGCCAAAATCCATCCCGGGTTGTAATGCTACGAGAAAAAGAAGAAGAAGTCTCTCTTACTTCATATTTAATTCTATGGTATTGTAAATCATTCGATAATCGTTTGCCAATGAAAATTATTAAAGAATTAAAACGTATTATAGGTTTTTGTCCAATAATACGATATATGAAATACCAAAAATATATTAAGTTAAAATTTTTATCAGTCAGATTTGCAAACTGTACAAAAAAATGTGGTGAAAAGATGAAATTTTTATATTATATAGCTTTGCTCTTACTTCTGTGTATAATTGTGAGCTATTTCTAGGTTAACTCATTCAATCCGATGCTGTCCTTCACTGGCTCCAACATAGAGCCATCTCTTTCAATCTGAGGTTGAATTTACTGTATTAACAAATTGGTTTTTTATTTTTATTGTTAAAATAGATTGCTTTTATAAACACACACTCCACAAATAAAGCACATCATTACACACGTTCAATCTTTCTTGATGACGATGACAAGCAATACAGCTTCTTAATTTTTTGATCTTACAAAAAATACATTCTTGCGTCCTTTTTCATACAGTTTCGAAAAAAGCAACCCTTACTGACTGACTAATACATGTAGTAATAAGTTTTTTCTTTACTAATCAGTTCTGATTCTAGTTGGTCCAATAGCTTTTTCTTCTTTTTCTTCTTAGGGTGCCTGTCAGTTCCGAACGTTGTCGTTCATTCTGGCTATGATGACTTTGTTAGTTGCTATACAGAATAGCTGTGTTGAGGTCTTTCTATACCATGCTCTTAGGTTAGTAAGCCAGGATAATATTCTTCGTCCTGGGGCCCTTTTTCCTTCAATTTTACCTTGCAAAATGCATTGGAGTAGCTCATATCTGCCTTGATTTCTCATTATATGTCCCAGGTACTGCAGTTTACGGACCTTCACGATATTTACCAAATACGCGGCTGTATTCATCCTCTGTAGTACTTCTTTATTGGTGACTTTGTATGTCCATGGCAGTTTAAGGATCCTTCTGTATAACCATAGCTCAGAAGCCTGAAATTGTGATGGAGTTTTCGCCTTCAATGTCCACGTTTCCACTCTGTACAGAAGCACTGAGTACACGTAACATTTAAGGAGCCATATTTTTATTTCTAGAGTGAGATCATGGCTCATGAACACAGGGATTATAGTCAAGAATGCACTTTTTACCTTTTCGATGCGACATTTTTGTTGCACGACTCATTTATTATATTTTTAAGTATTTCTACTATGAGACTCCAATTCTCATTTGGTTTACATACATATTTGGTTCAGTTATGTTTTCTTTGCTGACGATCATTAGCTTAACTTTGCTGGTGTTTATATTCAGTCCATATATTCTACTTGTTTCCGTTATTTTATCTTTTAAGTTCTGCAGCCCTTTTATGCTATTATATCATCAGCATACCGCAAGTTATTGCGCTTGAGTCCATTTATTGAGATGCCTTCATCAATATCTTTTAGAGCCTTATCAAAAATGTGCTCCGAGTACAGATTGAATATTAGTGGTGAAATTATATACCCCTGTCTCACTCTCCTTAAGATTGCGACCTGATCTGTATATTCTTTATTTATTCGTAGCACCGCTAATTGATTCCAATACAGGTTACCTTTAATTTTTAGGTCTCTTTCATCAATCCCTGTCCTCTTCAGCACTTCCATTACTTGTTTATGCATGATCGAGAGCCTTTTTGTAGTCAACCAAGCATGCAAAAACATCACATCTGACATCTCTACATTTTTGAAAGAATATTTACACGCTAAATAAAGCTTCTCTCGTACCAACGGCGTTCACAAATCCAAACTGATCGCAATTTGTTCTTCGCATTTCTGGTAAATTCTTTTGTGGATGACTTTTAAAAATAGCTTCAGCAGATAGATGATTAGGCTTATAGTCCTATAGTCTTCACAACTTTGGCTCCTGGTTTTTTGAGCAGTGGTACGAACTCTGATTTAAGCCACTCTACTGGTATTTTTCCTGTCTTGTATATTAATATAAATATTTCAGTTTGTATTTTTATTTGTTCTGCATCTAATAGCTTCAGCAGTTCTTCAAGTATTCTTCCCATACTTTCTTTTTATCTTCTTTATTCTTTTTGCCTTCATCATCTGTTATTTTTCCGCTATTGCATTTTTGGGTCTGATACTGGTGCCTAATTATTCTTTAATTTATCTACTTAAGATAACGTGCTTGCTCAATCAGTAGCTGCTTTCCTTCTCTCTCTCTTTCAATTTTTTATTAAATGCAATGTCAGCCTTCGGAGTATTTTTATATCTTATGTTAAGATATTTCCTTCCTTATCTCAACACACCGTTTTTACTAATCTAACTACGATGCATCACATAAAATCGTTGAGTAGTAAAAATTAGAAAAGAACAATAAAACAATTGCACTAAAGCCCAAAATATATAGTGTAGAAGTATAAAAATGAAACTCATTTATTGAAAAATGAGACACACTAGGCAAAAGCGACTAGAACACGTTCAGTGCCGAATTGATGATTAGTTAATATGAAAAATCATGTTTTATAGTAAAAGCTGCACCTTCACTGCTTTTACCTTTCTATCCTTTTTTAGGACCTTTACGATGATCTTATTTTACGATTTTCAGACGTAACTATAGAAATAATTTATTATTAAACAGACAATTGAATATTACGTCCTTACTAAAAATATTTGGCATATTTTAAAGCACACCGTATTTTTCATAACTTTGTACCTAGTAGTAAAGAAGATACTTACCCCTTGTGATTTTGAATGCCGAAATTCCAAAATAACTTACGTGATTTTTATTGTTATGTTTTGTTATGTTGGTTAACAGTTTATTTTTCTGTTATTATTATAAATACTTAAGGGATTTCATAGCTACGCCTGATGATAAGCAGAGAAAATTACATCAATATTAACCACCTATAGAGGAACTCAATACAATCAGTAAAAAACTATTTAATGCAGATGTAAGATCAAATCACATATTACTAACTATTATTATAACTACTGGTGTTACTATTACTATTACTACTGGTAGTAAGTTGGCAAAAATGAATAAAAAAACTACAAAAATAAAAAACTTTGGATATATATAAATATTGATAAAAAATAAAGTTAAAGACGCAAAAAAAATGTATGCTTCAGGAAGGTATAGATATCCAGTAAATCTAGAAACAATATGATCATTTTAACGTTCTTAAAAAGTCCAACAATTTATTGGTATCGGGAGAAAAAGACAACGAAGAGTCATAACAGTTAGAGATCAAGAAATTTTATTGAATATACCAGAAAAAATTTAAGCGATGCGTGAATTATCCAAAAGAATTACTTGAAGATATCCAACACACAATACCATGAACTAAAATAGCGTGGACCAGAATGCCATACTAGAATAGTATAAATAGCCAAAATGACCAAGATGTTACAATCGAAAAAATCGAATATGGTATTAAAATTTAAAAAAATCTTAAAGCAGTAGTATCCAAGAAATATTTCCATACAATTTCTATAATTAATTGATACTAGAAATTTTAAATATAATTTAAATTCTTGACCACTTTATATATACTATAAGAAGCATGTCAAATTGAAAAATGAGACGAAGACAAAGAATCTCATAGTCAAAAATAGTTGTAATGATTGCTAACCTCCGTCAGTGGAGATCGCTTCATAAGGAGTAAAAAAGTATAGACACTGTTAACTGATTTAGGTCAATATTTGTTGACTGTATTACATCATTCATCATCCCCATCATTAAACTTATTACACAACGTAGAAGTGAAATCCTTTCAAGAAATGTTGACATGGCCACATCGAATCTCATCTTTAAAATAAGGGAATTTTTTAAAATATAATTTTTGGGAAACGGATTTTAGGAAAATGCTTGTATTTATATTGCCATATGAAATTTTAGCTGGAAGGAAATTGTTTTGGACGATGTTTTATCGATATAATTTGCAAATAACTCTTTGAATAGGTATCACATTATTTAAACTTTGAAGAAATTTAAAATAAATCATTTTTTGTGTTTTAATGAGAAAAAGTCATGTCTGTTTAATATTTCCAGTCAAAATAATTTCTTTCCGTGGTGGATGAATGTTTTTAAAGAAATTTTAAAGCAGTTGTTTGATAGAATGAAAGATTCTTATATCAATAATACCTAAATATTATTAGAAACATGTGAGCCGATTTTTTAAAATAAATTATATAAACTTTATAGTGTTTTATTTCAGATATTACGAAGGTGTGTCAGAGATGTGTATTCTCCCTATTTATATAAAGATGACATCTTCTTTTACTCGTATTTACTAAGGTTTACATGCGTATTATTGTAGGGATTAATGCAATCCTTAATCCGGAGCCTTCGCCATACTTTTAAAAATTTATATGATAAATATAACAGATTTTAAAATCATAAAAACTAATATATTATTGATCTGGTACTGAAATTGTTATCTGGATATGTAGCTACAATGTTATTCAATGTAGAAAATTTGAATTTTTTTTGCATTTTTTTAATACCTACATATTTAACTGAGATTCTCGAAAAACATATTAAAAAAAAACTATCAACGAGCTTGGCCACTCCTGAAATAGTACCACCCTTTTATTTCTTTTGACCATTTCCATCTATACAGAGCTTCTCGTTTTCTAAACAAAAATAGTTCTGTATTATAAATGTAAACCTTGATCTGGCACCTTCGCCATACTTTTAAAAATTTCTTTGAGTATTGAAGATTTAAAATCGTAAAACTAGTGTGTAATTGAAGGGTTCAGTGCAAAAACCAGTCAACTGCGGAAAATGACTGTTTCTTGCCACCAATAGTAACATTGGCAACATCGAATAATCGGGCCACAGGCAATGGTAAACGGCAAAGCATAGCGTTTCAATTACGTAGACTCCCTCTATAACGAGAACTGAAATGGCAGACTAAATTACCTCGTTATATGCCGATCTCGTTATATCAGACAACAATAATGCTGTGCATACATATGAATATGTAGTTTTCGAAAACATTAACTTCCTATAATGAAGCCATTCGGAGCAATATAAGATGCTAATAAATATTGTTTACTTTTATTGCCAATGATATAGTAACGTTAAAACATAAAATCTGTACTTACATTTTTTTCCAACTACATACTAGCATATTTTGAAGGATAACATAAACTATTGCTTCTGCAATGGGAAGAAGTCTGTCATTTTTGACTGCTTTAAATTGTCCAGTATCATTCTATCTATCATATTTTCTAAAGATGTGAAACAGTTGTATTTATTGTAAAGAAGTTTATTGCGAGCGGCAGTTAAGTTTATTGCGGGGCAGTTAAAAAGGGTATTTATTTATAAACACGGCTGGGTCAAAAACGTAAAAAAACACGTTTTTCGATCTTATTTTCTCTCGTTATAACCAAATTTGCCTCGCTATAGAGGGTTATAGTTTAATAGAAATTTCACGGGACATCTAATGTACCTCGTTATAAGCGAAACCTCGTAATAACCGTGTTCGTTATAGAGGGAGTATACTGTTGTTTTGAACATTGCAGTCATATAATATCGTAGGTAGGAATAAAGTGTAAAAAAGATCGTTACATTATGAGTATTAGTTCAACTAGTGAGTTCAGTAAAGAAGAACCATATGCAGATTCTGGGACTGCTGCAGGTTATCGGATTCCTTCGTTTCTTCCGGATCCTAATCGACGGCGATCAAAGTATTTTGTTATTGCTAAAAGAGGTAGTGTCACCAAAGTGACCAGTCACGACACAGATTGTTACTTTGGCCGGCCAATTACAAAGCGCATTATTAACTAAGTTGTCATTGCCCTCCCGGTAGAAGATTGCTGCGAATTTTCAAACACGAAGTGTATAAAAGAGCAGCACATCTTCCGATCGGGATCTAGTCGTCTTACACTACTAGTCCCACTAGACCTTGTGGGCCGAGTTCCTTTACTTCTACGATTCTGAGATTTATTATTATTTAAGTGAAGATTTCGTCAAAGACGTCGAAGTTGAAGACAAACTCCAAAGCTCTTTAATGGTTAAGTGAATACGAAGCCGTGATGGCTACGATATCATTCGAACCATAAGAGGTACAAGAACCGGCGATTGTTGACTGACGCTAACAGCTCGAAAAGAAGGTTCCCTGACCAGATAGACACAATAATTGAAATAGGAAAAAGACAGTGGATCTTATAACTATTTCTGGTCGTGTCGAACTGACACAACGTTCCATTGGTCCACTGACGGCCAAGAGCAAACAAAAGCCCCAAGTGGGCTTGAAATTGCTTTTCACTCAGTGGCCGAGCTGCGGTAACACTTCGTCGCCAGAAACCTTACAGAAATAGTATCTGTTGACGTTCTTGTACCTCTCGAGGAGTGTAAACGTGGCCACACGGCGAGGTGTGAAGTGCCGGCATCTTTGTAGAGCTTTTTATCTTCTGAGTTGAATATTTCCCTTACATCCTGGATATCCCAGATCAGATACTTGCCAGAAATGTGACCGTCTAAACGACATAATTGCAGCAGAAGCCAATTCAGAAACTAAAACCCGGTTGGAAACTAAAAAACCTCGACACTTAAAGAAGGCCAAAATATTTCATACTAAATTACGGGAATATACAAAACATGTTCGCAAAGATGAATAAGTTGATGTATTAAGATTTAATTTCAAACAAAACCTACCATTGCTGGATATTCCTTCAGGTGACATCTTTTATAAAAGGCAGTTATGACAATACAACTTTTATGTACATTCTGCCAAAAAAAGAGAGGCTACTTATTATACGTACGATGAGCTCACTGCCAAAAAAGGTTATAACGAAGTGGTCAGTAGTTATTTACATCCTTATTTAACAAACTTTTTCTCAGAAATGTTTGCTCTATTTATTTTCAGACAACTGTTTTACCCAAAACAAAAAGCACACGATAGTGCAGTTCTTTCATTCACTCATAAATGCTTTCATTAGTAATATATAGCAAACTATATATTATTTTCTAGAAACCGGTCACAGCTTTTTACCGTGTGACCGTTGCTTTAATCTGATTGAAAAAAAAAAATAATAAATAGTATACGTGGCTTTTGAATGGAGAAAATTAGTTAAGAAAACATCACAATAAATTTGCGTAATAGAAGTTACCCAATAAAGAAGAAGTAAAAACCTGTTTTTAAAGAAGTCATAAATAACCAACAAAATGAGAGATTTACCATCTCCTTAAGTATCGTCCTTTTAAATATAAAAGAAAAAACATAATACAGTGTAGTGTTACAGCAGATCTTACGGTATATTCATTATTTGTCAATAAAAATTTAACGCAGTTTTAGTTTGGCCAGGTACTCAATTGTACAATACATTTCCACTTAAAATAAACCCAAAAAAAATAGCAAATATGATGTATTTGGCAGATGATACGTACCACCAATATACAACGGGTACTAAGAGCAAATACAAGTCACAAATCAAGATGAACAATAACAAGAAGAAGAACTGGACAACGACAGCGGCGAAGTTGAAACTGAAAATCTGTAGTTTTTTTAATTTTAACATATTATTTGTTATTTTTCCTGTGGTCTCTATTATTTTACTTGTTTTTTTAGAGTTGCTTCAAGTTAAAAAAAAATTTTATTTTATAATAAATCAATGCTGAATGCTGAATGAATGAATAATGTTGCGTTAATTGTGTACTTTTTGTTGCTTGTTCTTCTTAGGGTGCCTGTCCGTTCCGAACGTTGGCGATCATTCTGGCTATGATGACTTTGTTGGTTGCTATACGGAATATAGTCTTTCTACACCATGCTCTCGGGTTAGCAACCTAGGATATTCTTCTTCATCCTGAGGCTCTTTTTCCTTCAATTTTACCTTACAAAATGCATTGGAGTAGCTCATATCTGTCTTTATTTCTCATTATACAACCCAAGTACTGCAACCTTCACGATGTTGACCAAATCCGCGGTTGTGTTCATCCTCCGTAGTACTTCTTTCTTGGTGACTTAATGTCCGTCCAGGGTATCTTCGGGATCTTTCTGTATGACCATAACTTAAAAGTCTGAAGTTTTGAGAGTTTCCACCTTCAATGTCCACGTTTTTACTCCGTACAGAAGTACTGATTACACGTAACCTTTAAGGAGCCTTATTTTCGCTTCTAGAGCCTTATTTTTATTTCTAAATAAAGCTTTCCTCGTACCAACGACGTTCACAAATCCAAACTGATTGGGCGCAATTTGTTCCTCGCATTTCCGGTAAATTCTTATGTGGATGACTTTTAAAAACAGCTTCAGCAGATGGCTCATACACAAACTTTTGCTCCTGGTTTTTTGGGCAATGGAACGAACTCTGATTTGATCCACTCTACTGATATTTTTCCTGCCTTGCTGCTTCAGCAGTTCTGCAGGAATTTCATCAAGTCCCGAAGCCTTTCCATCCTTCATCTATCTGACGACTGCCGTTATTTCTTCTGGTAGAATTTCGGGACCTGAATTTTCTTCAATGATGGGTTCTTGTATTGTTCTAAGGTCGTGAAAAAGTTTCTTCAAGATGTATTTTTCCCATACTTTCTTGTATCTTCTTTGGTTATTTCAAGATCGCCTTCATCATTTGTTATTTTTCCGCTGTTGCGTTTTCGGAACTTACCAGCGATTTCCTTCACTCGATGGACATTGAAGTTATCAAATCAACTTCTCTACTCCTCTATTTCTTGACACTCTTCTGTTTTTTGTTTCTCTTTGGCTTCTCATATATTCCTTCTGGTCCCGCACCTTCGCCAAACCTTTAAAAATTTCTCTTGATGAGATAAAGGATTTGAATGCCGTAATAGAATGTATGTATGCATACCCATGCTTCAGATCAAGAATTGACAATCAAGGACGGTTGAAAGAAGAAAAATAACTAATATAGAATCGTTTAAACTTCGCCAAAATTTTAAAAAATTATATGAATCGTAATAATAGAATTCGTAATTATTCGTAAGTATTACGTCTTACGGCATGTTTTACAGCCTACCCCTTACATATTACGTCTTACTTCTTTAGTCTTAAGAAAAAATGAGAAAAGTAACTAAATATCTAATTACTTCATAAAAGTAACTATCGAATGATATGTCACACACCTATTGTGCCTATATTACCTATTTAAAAGTTAAGCGGTTATTTAATTGGAAGGCGATGGGTAGAGCCAAGGTTTTAATTGGTTTACTCTGTAATATAATATATGCTTTTACGTTAAGATCGCCTACACTCATAAAATTTTAACTTGAAAAACCATAACAAAAGAAAATGTAGTGGCCCGTATCTAAATCATACATTGGCAATGTATCACAAGAACAAATCTAGAAGCTACCTTTTGTCTTCGTTGCAATTTTCAGCAGGAATTAAAATTTCAGGAGGGTAAAAAGGATTAGTTTAAATAAGTGATGTCTGAGTTTCAGTGAGAATATTCATCGAGAAATGTGGCCGGTATCGCAGATAGTCGGGGAGACTTCTTTACTTTCCATGAATAATGGATGTAATTTTGGAGACGTTTTTTAGCAGGGGAACGTGTCTGACGGTTGCCAAATCTAGGTGGAGTGAAAATTGTCATCTCTGTTTTCAAATATTTAAAGCAAAAATAATATACGCAAATATGTAGGAGAAATACAAACAATATCAACTGTTATATCAAGTATAAATATGGTAATTTAATTCACATTTTATATTTGTCCCATCTAATTTCCTCATTTTGCACATTCTAAGACAATGACCTTAGAGAGCTAGTAAATGCCAATAAAAAAGTAAGCACAGCGATACCTTAATACAAAATAAAAAACACAAAGTAATTAATACTTTATTTATTTCTTGATTTAATCAATAATTTATAATACCGTTTATTTTTAAACGTCTATTTTCAATAAACCCGGCGGTACTGACAAAATACTTTCAAAATAATTTAATATCCTATCTAAAATAAAAAAATATGTAATAAAAAATAAAAATTAAAAAAAGAACTTAGTGTAGGGGGCATTTTATTTACTTAATAATATCGTTCTAACTACGTATTGACTACGACTGAGCTACCCGGAGCTGCCTTGGGGCGACTGCGTATTTGAGTCACCGGAGGATGGTTTCGGGGTTGTTGACGATGGTCTGCCGTAGAGGTAACTGGTCGGTCTGTAGGTATCGTTATAGGGATCTCTGTTGTAGGTGTCTTTGCTCACAGGTCTATAACTTGGATATCTGTAAATAATTAAACATTGTTAATGTTTTTGTGTAATAGAATCTTCTTTATATTGGAGATAATATTGTTAAGATTTATTCAGGTTGCTTTGAGCACACATCGTGTGGATAATGCAACTTCAGTCTACAGTTCGTATAATAGATATAGCAGATATCATCGGTTAAGTCCGATAGTTAGAAAAATACTACAAGACAGTACTAGAATAAGAAAAATAAAGTTGCTAAATGGCTCTAACGAAAAATTGCGTGATAGTGCAGACTAAAAGAGGAGCTCTGACGAAAATCGTAAAGAGAAAGTAAAAATGTGCTGATCATAAGTTAACCAAATTTGTTTGCAAATGCAATTCAAAAGATACTTCAGATTAGTACCATCTTTTTTTAACAAGAAATATAATGTATGAAAGATATATGATAGATAGATGAAAGATATGAAAGATGTGTAAAAGATAATGTAAAAAATGAGGTTTTTTTACAGGGACCTTGGTATTTAAGGGACTAATTTTAAGTAATTAATTATGTCTAATAAAACATTTTGATAATTAGTTTTATCTTATATATACTTTCTATATTATCTTTATATATAATATAAAACATTTATCTTTTGTACGTATATACTATATTCCCGAGAACATGCAGAATGTTCATAAAACTATTTTTATTTTCATATAGCGTCAACTCATCGCAATAACTCAACAAATCAAACCAAAAGTCAATAGGTGTGACACGAAACTTTTTAACCATGATGTCGGCACACGGTCAGTGAATTTTTATGGTAATCAATTATTTCATACTCTATCGCTACTCGTTATAAAATAGAGATAAAAACGTAGTAATTAGTCCACCAATAATAGAACAACACATTCGATATGTTATACGAACACTACAGCATTCCAAAAAGACAGAAAAGCAATAAAAAAATAATAACGCGCCGAACAATAGTCCCCATGTTAATCAGTACGTAAAAAAATACATCGTCACAAATATAATGACCGGAAAATGAGAACATTAGGAGAGAAATTATTAGTCCAGTCGCTATGACAATGTTAATGATTTAAAATAAATATGTTGGTATTTGTTTTGCTTCTGTCTATTTTTGGTACAAAAGCAAAACTTTTAAAGTTAAACTTTTTTATAACGTATAATTTAAAATTAAACATATGTTTGAGATAAAAGTTCAAGTTTAACACCATAAAAACTATTCTCTAAATTTATGTTTTTGCTATATAAGTAGAAGGGTAGCCACTTATGCACATTTTGACCTTTGACCGCCGCGTCTTCAACTGTGTGCCCATCAGCTTCCCGCATATGATTATTGGTGTCCAAAAAAGGTGTCTAAAAATGAAAAAGGTGGTAAACAAGAAACACGCTCAAGCCATCTTCTAAAACCTGCGGGAAAATCCACAAGGATGTTTTATTTTGACTTATAATTATTAGAAAAAGTTTGTTCTGCCCAACGTGACTGATCAACGTGCTTATTATTTCCGGCAGCTTTACTGTTATAACATATCTGTAGTCAAAGATTTGTCAAATGAATCCCTAAATCCCACCAGTGTCTCCACTAATACCTAGAGTAAAGACGAAGCAAAAAAATCATCCAACTAGGTTGCTTCCATTTTATTCAATAACTTCAGTTGCTTGGTGCCTGATGGTTGTGGTGGACAAAATAAGAATATAAATATTTTAACTATGTGCTGTAGTACCTGGACAGCTCTGCTCTAGCAAACATACGAAAAATTGAATCAGTCTTTCCTGTAATAGAGCACTCATTTCTTCCTGCTGACAGAGTGTTTGGGATGATAGAGAAATGATCAGAAATTAGAAATAATATAAAAAAATCACACAATTGTGACGAAAGATGAATATCAGAGAAGAGTAACATTTTCAAGAAATATGACATGCTTAAGTTGATTGGAAGATTGAAAGGGATTGAGTACTGTTCGACTGAAAACACAAACCCGAAAGTTTTATGAAAAGAAGGGATCAACTTAGTTTCAAAATTTGCACCTGCCGACGAATAGTTCTTCGGAAAACTAAATTGGGAAACATAGTTGTGAAAAGACAGATAGCTTAGAATCCTAGCACTGGTGCATAGAGGAAAATTTGTAAGGTCAACTCCAATATTGTATAGATCAACCCAAAATAAAGTCATATTGTTAAATGTGTTATTGTGTTAATTTCAGGTTAAATGTTGCTAAAGTTCGTATATTTTTATATTTTATTTCAAGTTCGTAAAATTTGTATATTTTATAATATATTTTTTTGTTATACTGCTTTGTAGGAAGGCTCTAATACAACTTGGATAAACCATTTTAGAATTGGAATGTTCATTAAAAAAACCTGATTCTCTTTAGCATTAAATGTTAAGTTAGGTGTAAACCAAGCGTTCAGTGGTTCTTACTCTTTTCAAATACAATTGTTTGCATCAAAAACGGATACCTACCATCACATCTAAATCAAACATCGACATTTTTGCTTCAAAAGCAGACATCTGTATTTTCAAATAATAATTTTATAACAACTTTATATATTTCTGATATCAGATTGTCCACATGTTTGTTTTGAAGCCTTCACTCACATTATAGGGGGTTTGATTTTCATAAAAAGAATAATAGCACCTTCGTACAAAAAAAATCAATTTATCTGAGTTTTTCTTGAATAAACCATGGTTTTAAACGACACAATATGTCCATCTTAGATATGAAGCCACTCATTTGTTTTTTTTTTTTCGTATTCCCTTTCTAATTTTTATTTTCATTTTTCGTAGCATCTTATAAGTTGCTTTTTTAATACACTACACTTTTTTAAATTTTTTCTACTCATAATTTATATCTTGTTTTAGTTTTAAAACTTGTTTCAAGCGTCTTTGGTACAGACCTCTCGTATTTCTTCTTTGCAGTAACTACATTTAAATACTTCTTTGTTTTATTCCATTATAATATAAAACGCCCTTATTAAATCATAATATGTTACTATTTATTATACTAGAATTTATCATTATAGTCTTTGATGGAGTACGCTTAGAAAGCAAAATTAATGGGTTCAAAAAACATGTTCATCACCTCGTTATTTATAAATTCACGTTATAAATTCAGATTCACGTAGTGTGCTACAAAACAGCCGCAGCATGAGATGAGATCGGAAAAAAGTCACACACGAATTTCACTTTCGACAGCGAAACATTTGCATTTAGGCCAACACAGTCACCGTGTTGCGGCGGTGGGGCGGGAGGGGCTGGTCTATTACGAAATTTCAAATTAGGTACTCAACATGCCGCGAAAAATGTTTTTGGCTGTCGGTCGATAAATAGGCACAAGGTTGCTCATTTCCGAGTTCTTGATTTTGCAATGTTTTTCGCACGTGAAGGAAATTGTGGTTGTTTTTCAGTCTCTTTTTATGAGCGAGCGATGCCGGCAAAATTTGCCGGGAAGGGTGTAAAATTACTTTTGTATTTTATAGTTTTATGTAGATTTACACGTTTAAGTAGAAAAAAAAACAGGAAACATAATTTTCTAATGAAACAGAGAAACAAAGAGGAGTGAAGTAAGGTTGCATACTATCACCAGTATAGTCCGACTTATACTCGAAGGAATACTAGATGCTAAATATCGATTAATTCTGAACGTAAGAAAAGGAAATTTATGATATTTTTAAAAACACAACAACAAAAAGAAATATGCAAGTATTTTTCAAAAAGTTAATAAATACAAATATCTGGTTGTCTATAGACAACCAAATAATTGTCTAAGACAGAGGGATGCGCTTGCGCCGCGTCTTCTCTTTAATATTGTCTTGAATAAGGCAATCAGACAATTAAATATTAGAATAAATTAAACTAATTTTAATGGATTGACGAAATCTGACGATATAGTTATAGTGCAAATTCGTTAAATTGCAGAGACTTAGATAGGCTGGACACATTGCTAGGATGTCAAAACATCATCAAAACCAAAGGGCACAAGAAGTAAAGGACGACCACGAAGGAGATGGATTAGGGAGATTAGGGAAATAGTATTAGGGAGAGAAATTCTGGAAATTGACGAGGTGGTGGATTACATGTATCTGAAAGTTCTTGTGACAAATAAATGCAAAAAAGAAAACGAAATAGATCTACGAATAGAAAATGGAAACATGTGTACAGGCAGTTTGCATAGAATAATAAAATCGAAAGAGGTATCGAGAAATACAAAAATAAGGCTGTATAAAACTATCCTTTGACCTACTCTAACGTATGGGTGCGAGACATGGGTGTTAACAAAGAAACTACAAGAGAAAATTGAAATATAGGAACGCAGAATATAAAGAAAAATTTTTGTAGGAAAGTTGACAGAAATAGGATGGGAACGAAGAACAAATGCTGAAATTTATGAAATGTACGACGAAGGAAGGTAAAATAAGCGATTTTGTCAAAGCTGGAAGATTGCAGTAGTTAGGTCATCTTGATAGAATAGAGGACAGTAGATAGGTAAAGAACATAGCATGGAGAACACCGGAAAATAAGAGGAAAAGAGGCAGACCGAGAAAAAGATGGAGGGAGCAGTTGTGGAAGATCTACAAGAAAAGAAGATAGAAAATTGGAGAAAAGAAGCTGGAGACACAAGAAGATGAAAGATAACTACTAAGCTATGGGCCTGAATCGACCTGCTACAAGCTTTTTATATATATTATAATGATTACTTGGTAATTTGCTTTATAACCATTTATAAACGATCTTCCAATATGAAAGCCTTGCTATTCATTTATTAAGCTTATTTTCTGACGTACTGGCAAAAATTTAGTTGTGAGTTGTAATAATTTTGCTAATAAATGCTGTTAGTTTTTGCTCATTGCAGCTCCTTAATATTTCAGCATTGAAAAGAGAAACCGCAAGTTGATTATAGACTATTCAGTAATAAAAATCTATTTATTACTATTCAGTAAAATAAGGTAATAGTAATTCTGTATTATTTCATTATCTCTTAGGAAACTCCAGGCCATATATAAGAATACACCAGTATCAACTACCCTATTCTTCCGTTCTATTATTTCTAAAAGAAAAGAAGTGAATAAATTTCATCCTTCGCAAATTCGTATCGAACATTAGTATTCGCTGCATTACTGCACTTTTGCTCTTTTTAACCTTTTTCCAAGATTTTCCCATCTCGGCTCGCTCTTAGCTCCTTTGTGAAAACTTAAAAATCAATCAGTGAATGGTTTATATTTGGGTCGCAGTTGGAAAACGGCGGTGGAGTCGTACAATAAGTTGATTATGATAAATTCAGGATTGAGCGGACACGGCGCAATCAGTCGGAGCGGCTCAATCGGGAAATGGACTGAACATTTACAGCGAAAGGAAATTACTACGGGAAAGGACATTGAAATATTTATGGCGTTATGGATTGAGCGAGCGAAATATTCCGGTCATTTCGTGTTACTTGTTGCTGGTGGTTGGTGGTAGTGACCCACATTTTGTGAATCGACTCTGAATTGAAATATATTGTGGAATATTTATAGCGTGTATCCTGTTGACATTTTATTCAATATAAATACAAGATGATAACGATAATATACATTTTTATTTTGTTTGTTAGTAAAACTGTATTTATTGAGATTTTCCTTTAGATTTAATAAATTGATATTAAATTTCGTTTTATAATTAATTATAAATTCATACTATAAGGTTTTAGATATATATATAAGCGGGGATCCTACAGCTTCTGCCGCTTCCCGCATTTCGATCGCCATCTTTTTCTATCTCTCCAGGTGTCTTCATCAATGGCTCTGTCTTTCATGGTTTCCATAACACCTTGTATCCAAGACTTGGCTGGTCTTCCTCGTTTCCTTCAATTACTTGGATTGTATTCCATAGCTCTTTTTGGCCATCTGTTGTCGTCCATCCTCTGTGCGTGTCCATACCATATTAACTGTCTAGTTTCTATTCTTTCAGAAGTTGTATGTACTCTATCTGGTTTTCTTCTAATTTCAGAATTAGGTATACGTTCTACTCTTGATATACGGCAAGCTCTTCTTAGGTAGTCCATTTCAACCGTGTCAACTTTTTTCTTTCCTTTTGCTGTCATTTGCCAACATTCTGCTCCATATGTAAGAATTGGCTCTACAATTACTTTGTAGATAGTCATTTTAGTTTTCATAGTAGCTTTGTTGGACCAAAGTATCGAATTCAGAATTTGAACACTCTTCCTGCCTTGTTGCACTCTATAGTCTATATCTCGTTCCGTTGTTCCTTTACTGCAGATAATACTTCCCAAATATTTGTATTCGTAGCACCTTTTCATGTGTCTAATTTCCAAATCCGGGTCTTCGTCTTCACTGCCTATTCGCATATATTCTGTTTTAGACATATTCATACTCATCCCCCATTTTTCGTATTCATCTTTGAGCTTTCTAAGCATATAATCTGCATCTTCTTCACAGCTTGCAATTAGTACTTGATCATCTGCAAAGAACAGCGTTGTCAGATAATGGTTGTTAAGCTTCAACCCCATTCCCGCACATTTTTGTCTCCACTGGTGCAGTGCTTCTTGGATATATATTTTAAATAGGGTGGGGGAAAGACAACATCCTTGTCTCAAGCCTTTCGTTACTGTAAATACCCTTGAGAAAGTATTTCCTGTTTTTACAGTGCTTTGAGGACATTTATAGATGTTCAGTACTGCTTTTAGATATGTTTTACTAAGGTCCGTTTTCGTCAAGACACTAAATAAGAGTTTTAAAGGAACTGTATCATAAGCCTTCTCCAGATCTATAAATACCAGATGCGTAGGGAGGTTTCGAGCTGTTCGTTTTTCAATTACTTGTTGAAAGGTAAATGTGTTGTCCACGCACGATCTTCCTGCTCTGAAGCCACTTTGTTCTTCAATTTCTTTATACTCCTCTTCGATTCTTCTTTTCAATATACGACCATATAACCTTCCCAGCGAGCTAGTTACGCTTATGCCTCTATAATTTCCGCATTCTTTTCTGTCTCCCTTTTTATAAATGGGGCTAATGTGGGCCAAATTCCAATCGTCTGGAATCGTTTGGCCTTCAATTAAGCATTTATTAAAAATATTCACTAAGCTTTCCAAAAGAGCATCCGTTCCATGTTTCACCAACTCGATGGGAATGTCTCCAGGCCCGGGTGTTTTTCCATTTTTCATTTGTTTCAATTCTTTTTTCAGTTCTTCTTTGTTTATCTTATGCACCTCTGAGTTTTTTGTCATTGAGATATGGTCAGGTCTTTCCATAAATTCGTGCCTACTTTCTGTTAATAGCGTTTCGTAATATTTTTCCCACTTTTTATTTTGAATCAGGTTTATATTTTCCTCATCTTTTCTTTCTTTTCTAATACTTTTTATGAATTTCCAAGCTTGTGTCACTTTGGTTCCTCCTAAGCATCGGTCCATCTCTTCGCATTTCTCTTCCCACATTTCGTTTTTTCTTTTAGTGACTTCCTTCTTTGCTTCCCTGTTGAGTCTGCTGTAAATTCTGCGGTCTTCTGAGTCTTTCGTGGATAGCCATGTTTGATAAGCTTTTTTTTTGTCTTTAATTAATTTTCCTACTTCTTCGTTCCACCACTCAGGATTTTTTCTTTTGTCAGCTTCTTCGTACCCCAATGCCTCTTTGGCCGCCTGATGAATGCAATTTTTTATATCTTGATATTCTTTTTCGGCTGTTTCTCTTCGAGTTAAGTGAGTTAGTTTTGAGGCTAGTCTAAGTTTGTAGAGGAATTGTACTGATTCGTGTTTGAGGCTATCAATATTATATCTTATCTTTGTGGAAGCTACTACCTTCTCCTGTTCAATTTTGTTCTTGTTTACTTTCCTGTAGTGTATGGTTATTTTTGCGACCACCATATAGTGGTCAGATCCGCATTCGGCACCACGATACACCCTTACGTCATTTGTTTTTAGATTCTTAGTTATAATATTAGCTTGTTTTTGTGTGAAAAATAAATATGTATTAGACATAAATGTTTATGTTTAATATTTTGTTTTGTTTCTGAATATCTATCCATATAAAAGGCTATGACGATAAGTCACACCGTTTGTGCAGTAAACTAATGACGCCATCTAGAAAAGAAATCTGAACTACCATCATGTGAAATTTCAATCATATTTTGTTCTTGAAAACGATAAGTTTAATTAGCAATACAAAAAATATTAATTACATATTAATATAATAAGTAAATAATATTATTAATAATTACGGTATTACGGTAATAGGTACGATTTAATACAAAATAATTTAAAGCTTTATGTTAGTTAGTGAGCATCAACTAGGAAAGAAATCTAAACAGATCAACTGACAGATAAATTAAATTAAAATTATCTGACATATAAAATATAAAATATTTATTTGCCAAATAAACTAGTGAATAAAAACTTATCTAAAAATAAATTGTGTTTATTGTAGTATTGTAGATCGGATTCCAAAATGAAAAATATGCACATAGTATCTAGGTTGTCATATTCTTTTAATAATTATAAAATACATTCAATTACACGTTAAAAAGACACAAAAAGAGTATATAAGTATATAAAATATCCAGAGTGTAGTAGAAAAATTTCAAAACTTTCAATAATTCTTCTAAATAAAATATGGAATATTGTTTTTTTTTCTAACAATTTCGTGATACTTCTTGGATATGTTTTTTTAGGTAAGTACCAGGAAGGAATAAATAATTCTGTATTCTCGATAAAAAGTTTAAATGAAGATAATAAAAATGGGTTTTTACAAGGAGATTTTGATTATAAATAAAGCCATTTTTAAGAAGTCCACTTAACAATCCAATTTCTATAATGAATTTCATATTAAAACCAGATATGTAACATAACTTTTTATTAATGGAAGAGATGATTTAGGTACTATTTCATTCAGTTGAAGTGGCTGTAAGGTTGAAAAGATTCAACCGTTGTAATCTACAGCAACATTTTACGAGTATAACCTAGCGCGAGATCAAAATTACGACAATTTTTAAAATGAATTGCTAAATGAAGACATTACTGAACTGTTTGAAGTTGAAGATGTTTGAGCTAACCTTATATAATATTTTAGTGTTATGGAAAAACCCAAGAAGGATCATTAAACATGTATTATTTTTTTATTCGTTACTTTATTTTGACGTGATAACGTCTTAAATTAGGTTGTGGCTCGGAGTCACTCATGAAAAAGTGTAACGCCCGCTCACGTCTGTTACGATGAGTCACCGAACGAGAGAGAGGCCCGCCGGACCGGCGAATGCCTTGCGTCTCTCTCCCACTCAAACATGATCGGTCCGCTGCGCGCGCAGCACTAGAGAATTAGGCGCGTTGAATCGGTGCGTGCTTGTGTCTCTGTCTTTCTCGAGCGTTCTTGGCGTTGGAAAACCGAGAAAGCGTCATAATACAAGTTCACACGTGTGGTTAAAGTATCGTCAGCTGTGTCTGTAGTGAAAATGTGGAGTGCTTAGATTCGTCATTTACAACAACTACAACAATAAAGGTAAATAATTGTACACTAATATTTCATTATCGTAAACTATGATTGATTGATTAATTGTTAGATTGACACAAAAGTTGAGAAACTGAGTTTATAGGTTATGTCATACTATTGACAAATGTTGATAGTGTTAAGTAAATTATTAGTTTAAATCACTCTGCAATCAATCGTAATTCAGTCGATTGAGAAGAAACAGCGCGTTTCAACTGCAAACAACTATTGTGCAATTTAATAATATTCATATCAATAAATATTCTACCGAGAAAAAGACGTTGTCACGTAAAATCTTCGCCCGTAAAACCGACTTTACAGGCAACCGATTTTTTTCTTTACATAATTTAGTTCCTGTTACCACAAATTGTATAATCAGAAGAGATATTAAAACATTACTGAAATTTCTTTGACAATTAATTAAATATTGGTGTGTTCCGAAATAAATTTTACATTTATCTTACAGATAAGTAACCGCAACCTGATTTGACATGAGAAGATGAGTACATTTTATTTTAGAAATCTATAAAATATATAATAAAAAATTATGTTTCAGATAGGACAATATTTATCTGGAGATGAGAAGACCAGCAGTTTCATGCAACAAGTTTATTATTTTAAAAATTTAATTTTTAATTCTTTTGAAAATTTTGTTGATCCTAAAAAATTGGCTGCGAATACAAAACTCGAGCTTTTCCAATAAATATATTGCCAAACTAGAAATACGCAACTACTTTACGCAAATGTTCGTACAAAATCATTAGTTTTTCTTTTTGCATGAAATTCATAAAACATTCAAAAAGTAATCTAAATTATGGACTAATAAATATCTTTTGTTATTAGTCATTGAAGAACTAATGAACTTAATCTCGTACTATTGAAAACGACTTTATATTCATTAATATTGTATACACATTTTTTCTTTAAGTCTTCCATCTCTAACCGTCCAGTTTAATCAAAATATATACACTGTATTGAGTCCCTTATACCTCGCGCAAAAACATCCCTTTGTCCTTGCATAAAGGACTTGTTGTCGGCGTGACACAAAAGTGGGTGGACCTTCTAAATTATAAATAAGCCATCGGCTCTAGAAATTGCACCGCAGAACAATATATCACGACCGAAGCCTTTGTACATCTACTCCATTTAATCTCGTCATGGGCGTGTAACGTCAAGTAACACCAAAAAGTCGGAAATTTCGAGTTAAACGAAAAGACGATGAAGAATTTTAAAGTAAGAATACATTTAAACATAATTTAAGTTGTTGCAAAGTGTTTTTCGTTAAAGGTAATGACCAAAAAATATAATAAAATAAAAACTATAATTAAATATTCAGATCACTACGGGCAACTTCCAATGGTTTTCTATTTCCCATAATACTTACCTTTTATCAAGCGAACTCAGATTGTGAGTCCACACGTAAATATTTTTTATAGTAAATTACATAACTAAACCTTCTTATGGTGTTTACTTTCTTAAGTACGCTTATAAAATGATCATTGCGAAGGGACAATATAAACAGTTTACCACATGCCCAAGATAGCTTATTTCGACCACTTAAAAAGCTGTAGAATATAAAAAAATCTACAAATAAGTATTTCGAATATTTAACTAATAGTTAGGTACACTCAACAGATATATCTTTTTACGTTTCCCTACCTCTGTTGTATGTTTTTATCTCTTTTTAATCTTCTTTCTTCGTATAGGGTATGTCAGGTCCTTTTTTATTTTTGTTTTTTCCATATCTTGTTTAGTTTTCTGTTTTTAAGCTTCTTTTTGTTTATCCCAAATGATTTCCCTTTACAATTCTCTCCTAAATTCTGTCGTTCTTCTTCTTCTTAAGGTGCCATGCATTTCTGCGTAGGCGTCCACCGTACATCGTCTTGTCAGGTGAGATGTTAAATATTCTGGATTAAATAATTCTGTTTTTAGCAGCATTGCGAAGCATTTCATAGCTGTGGATTCCTGTCCATTGTCGAATATTGCGCAGCCATGACATTTTTTTACGTCCGAGACCTCTCCTACCCTCTATTTTCCCTTCGAGTATCAGTTGCTGAAAAGTGTATCGTTCTCCTCGTATAATGTGCCCCAAGTATGCAGTCTTCTTACTTTTTACATAATTAAAAAGTTCCCTATCCTGTAAGCCCGCTCTTCTGAGTACTTCCTCATTTCTGACCCTGTCCGTCCATGATATTCTGAGCATTCGACGCAGGCACCACATTTCGAACACTTCAAGTTTGTTAATGGAACTGGCCTTTAACGTCCATGCTTCCATTCCGTACAGGAGAACAGGCCACACGTAACACTTAAGCATCTTGTATCGGGGGTTAAATCCAATTTGCGATCAGTCAGAAACTTACGAAGCCTCAAAAAAGCATTTCTGGCTTGTTCAACTCTGCTCTTTATTTCATTCTCGGGGTCCCAACCCTCATTCAGCAAACATCCCAAGTATTTGAATTGCCTGACTTGTTCGATTTCTTCTCCAGAGACATATATCTTTGCGTTGGGGTAATCATTTCTACTTATAATCATTGATTTTGTCTTCTTGATATTTATTTTCAAACCCCGAGCTTCACTTGCAAGAGTTAGATTATTCAAAAGGCATTGAAGATCTTTGATGTTATCTGCCACTATGGCTGTATCATCGGCATACCTGATGTTATTAATAAATATGCTGTTAACTTTAATACCCTTATTAGAGTCTTCCACTGCTTCTGCGAAGGCTTTTTCTACGTATGAATTGAACAGCATTGGAGACAGTATACAACCTTGCCTTACTCCTTTTTTAATGGAGAAATCTTCTGTTTCGTTGGAATTTTGAAGACGTACTGTTGCTGTCTGATTCCAATACAGATTGGCAATGACTCTTATATCCTTTGCATCCAATCCCAACTCTTGTAGGTATTTTATCATCAATTCATGTTTTACATTATCGAATGCTTTCTCGTAATCGATGAAACAGATAAAAACATCCTTTCTTTGATCTAAACAGTTCATATCAATGTTTGCATACTAAAGATCGCTTCTCTCGTGCCAAGTCCATTTTTGAAACCAAACTGACTCCATCCACTGACCTCTTCACATTTCTTAAACAATCTAGTGTGAAGTATTCTCAGGAAAAGTTTCAAAAAGTGACTCATTAGGCTTATTAGTCGATGGTCCTTGCAGAAGTTCGCACGTGGTGTTTTTGGTAGGGCGATAAATGTAGATCGAAGCCAATCTTTTGGAATCTGGCCCGTATCGTAGATGTCGTTAAAGAGCTTGACAATAATGTCTAGGTTTTCTTCATTAAGTAACTTGATTGTTTCTGCGTACATATCATCTGGTCCTGGGGTTTTGTTACTTTTTAATAGTTTGATAGCGTGTACAATTTCAGCTTTCAAAATACTTGGGCCATACAAATGGTCTCCCAGTTGTGGTGGTTTTTGTGTTCTGTCATCATTGAACAAATTGGCTGTGTACATTTTCCAAGTATTAAGTCGTTAGATTGTCAAATTAGAAGTTATCGGTACTTGAAGATCCCGTTTTTTGGTGCTGTTGGCTTCTTTTAATACATTTTCTCGTCTTTTAATTCTGTAACAATAAAACACTGAAAACTTTGTTTTCAAAACTTCCACAAAATTTATTTTAAATTCTTATCACTACAGCTGTTTCGGCTAATTGCCTTTCTCAAGTGATCTGTTTCTGGCATGGGTTTACACTTTATAGTCTCTAATGAAATAGGTTGAGGAGGGGAGAACTGTCTCAAGCTGGCCATTCAGAATTATATCTGTGTTTTTTAATTTGTTGATTTCCATGGATTCTAACAAAGATAGCTTAAGGCCTTTATTTTGAAAGTGAAGAATTTCAAATTCGTCATTAAAAGAATGATTATGATCTAGAAGTTGAAGTGCGTATGTAGAATCTGTTTTTCTATTATTGAAAGCCCTTCATTAACCCCTAATTCATTAACTACCTTGTTCTTACTACCTTTTGTTGTTCTCAATCTATTACTACTAAACTATCTGCGTATGCACTTGCACTTAAATAATACTACCGTAGAGATACACCGCAGAATTTGTACGGCCAACAGAAGCTATTTTGGGCTTAATCTTCTCCTTAAATCCACAATTATATCGAAAATATGTTAGGATGTTTTGAAAGAAAAGTACTGAAGCAAATATATGGAGCAGTGAATTACAATTAAGTGTGAAGAAGACGAAACAACTTTATAGAATATACTAGAAACTTGATATCGTAAAACATATTAGATAGGACTACTGAGGTGGATAGGGCATGTAATGCAGATGGAACAAAATGACCCAGCTAGAAAAATGCTCTTTGATAGACCCATTGATCAGAGAAGAAGGGGAAGACCCAGAACAAGGTTCCTTGATAGCATCGATAAATACATGAGAAATATGGGAATACGTGCTTGGCGGAGGAAGGCGATGGATACGGATGACTCAAGAGAAATTCTTGAGGAGGCTAGGACTCACGTAGGGTTGTAAAGCCAGAGTGATGATGATGTATTCTAGCTTTTCTTAGCATTTGCTCAAGTATCAAATAAAATAATTTTAAGAAGATAAGATTTCCTCCTTTACTCCTTATTAGTTGTTGGTCCTTGAAAGTTTACCCTTACCTATGTTTATTCTAATTCAATTTATTTCTGTCAAATTTTCTAGTTGTTTTGATATATTTATGTAGTTCTTTTAATGCGTTCATTACCATTACCATTTCTTTTTATTGTATTAAAAATTCTCTTCTTCTTCTTGCGGTGTATATTGACGATCAGCACAGCTATCCTAACTTTGCTTGCAGCTATTTGTAATAGACCGGTAGAAAACTTATTGAACCACGTTCCCGTTCCCAGGTTTTAAAGCCAAGATCTTCTTCCAAGATTCCTCTTCCTGGTCCTCTCTTTCCAATTACCTCTCTGTTCCATATCTCTGGTCATTTCTCATAATGTGGCCAAGATAAGCCATGATAGATTAATCTCGTATTTCTTGCGTGTAAAATTCTTAAGATGCATCTGTAATGCCACATCTCGAACCTCGAGCTTTCTTGAAAAAGTTTAGAAAGTGTGATAAATCGTTACGAACGCTGATCTTGCTTTTCCTATGCGTTGTTTTATTTCAGTAGAGTGATCCCATTGAAGATGGTTTCACCGCTCATCCACAGAAATCTTTCGTTCAGCAGTTTCCAAAGCTACAATTGCCATTTGGATCGCCAACTTTCGAAAGGAGACGGCGCAATAAGAAGAAGAAGAAGATCTAATGGGTGTTTATGTTTGTAACGAGGTATGGCTAACTGTTTACCCGGTCAATTAAAGCCGTTTATTTATTATTTTGCACTTACTGATTACCATGTACTTGTTTTTTTTCGTATTGACATCAAGACATATGCGCGACATTATTCTTTGCAAACCATCTAAGCTATCTAAAAGCTCTTAAGTCAATAAATATTGCATGGATTTTCCAGTAATATTTCCAAGATTTTATTAGAATTTGCTCCAAAATATATAGTGCATTTATTTATGATCTTCCTGGCCTAAATCTATTTTGGTAGTCTCCAAGTATTTTCTTTCTGTATTTTTTGGATACAATATTTATTATATTTGTCAATATGTTTTATATACGATTTAAAAAAGTGCTTAGACAGTTTTTTCTCCATGTTTTACGAGATCTTAAATAAAATTTTCATCTTCTGGAGCTTTGTCTTTTTGATCTTTGCCCTTTTCCTCCTCTTCTATCCCTTCTTCCTCTTTCCAGCTTTTGCTCATTCCTTCCTCTCTGTTTTGATTTTTTCTGCTCTTTATTTAAATTGGAATATACGAATTTCTTTTATATTTTTTTATCTATCCGTTCAAATTCTATTATCCTTGTTTTCTCATCCTCTCACTTTATCCTTTTTTTATATATTCTGTAATATTTTTTTGATTCCCTTTTTTCACTTGGTTTAGTTTAATTAGGTATGATGTTTCTCTTATTATTTGTGATTTTTTACTTAGACTTAAATTCTGGTTTATCTGTGCTCATTTTTAATCCCGTTTTAGTTTCAAATTCCAAACAGTGATACAAATTGAATGGATTTAAGAACTTTAAAGATTTTAAAATCTTTAAAACTTCTTGTTTTGCTTTTCAGCACCCTGAAATTTAATGTAAATAGATTTTAGTTTTTATTATAGTTTTCAGGACATCAGTGTCTTAGCAATTGTGGCAAATGGAGGTTGTACTGACTATTAAATAAAGGAGACTGCTATAGAAATAACGTACCATGTAAAAAGAAAAATATTAATTAATTTAACTTATAATACAAGAAAAAAAAAGTGGATTGAGACCAATAGAAAGGAGAAGACATTGCTGTATCAAAAACCTGCGTGAATATTTCAACACTTTCAATTATCATATTTTTAGTGCAGTAGTCTTGAAAGTATGCTTAGCTTTACCTAATCAAACCGATGAAACAATAATAGTAATTTATTCTGATATAAATGTGCTTAATTTAAAAATAAAACTATAAATACACTTACTGGATATATACCAAACAAATTAAATAAGATAGAGTTTCCGCGGTACGCTTATGCAATTTAAACTACAATATAGTTTCCCGTTAGACACGTAATTTAAAATAGCAAGTGTCCTTTTTGCCCCGTTTCACATTTGTTTGGCCTTAGCTGCGAATTTAAAGTCTATTTTAATAGAAAAACTGCAAAATCCTAAAATATATCGGGGCTCGGTTTGCATTTTTAAGCAATTGCAGGATTATGCTCCCAGAATTTTATAGTAAATTCGTTGGCTGCGCTACAAATACTTCTAAATTTTACGAAGCTGCTAGAAAAAGCGTAATTTGGGTTAATTGGGATTTCTTTAATTAAAACTTTTAGCGGATATATATTTTGTGAGAGAAAAAAAAAGTTTTTTATCAAAGGATTAATGTCGTCAGTAACAAGTTTAGTTAACACAAAATGAATCTCTTAGAGGTACCCACATTTATATTATTGGCGGGTAAAAAATATTACGGTACTGACACGAAACTGATTTTAGACAGCATATTCTGTTTACATTTCTTTTTTCGTTTTCAGGTGGATGGATAGATAGATAGATAAGGCTCATTTACATTTGGCAAGTTTACTGGCGGACAGTACTTGTTGCCAGTAACTTGATGGCCAACTTACTTGTCTGGACTTACAGATTTCTGTAAGAAAAATATGATCTACTTTTGAATATAAGAAATAAATATATAAATTAAAAACGGAATAATGTGTTTGATTAAATTTTAAGAGAAATGAAACGAATAGAGGGATTTGCAGCCATCGACTTAGTAACGCTGAAACGTAAATTAAAAATAATAAAAACTGTATCCCGACAAGAACTAAAAATATTTTTAAATCTATGACAAATGTATCGAGTACAGATAATCTGTACACTTCAAAGCTATTTGATATGCCAGGGCAGATCCGTTGACAAAAGAACGTAACTATAACCAGAGATACAACAAACAATATGGTAAGTATTATTTGAAAACGCATTATCTCATTAATATTTTTTCTAATTATAATTGAGAAGTCAAAGAGAAAAACCTCCTAGTCTGCGCATAGCGACGGAATAATCGTCAGGTTCCGAAGGAGCCCCTCTCTATCTTAACAGGTCGGGTCGGGTTCAGCATTTCAGTGATCCTCTTTCTTCGTTTAGCGACTTTGTTGGTGTGTTCTAGTTTGCCAGTTGATTCTATTTGAACGATAGTAAAGTAGTGAGTACATACTAATTAAAATGAAAAGTAGAGGTAGCGATTGTAGTGATGTAGATGTGGGAACTGCTGCTAAAAAAATAGGCCGTGTTCGTGACGTTATGAAAATTGTGAGAGCCACCACTCATAAGGTAGGGCCGGATTGCAAGTGCCACTGTTTTCGTTGTTTTGAGAACGTCAATGAAGCTGAAAGGCGATGCATTTTGACTCAATTCAATGAACTTACTAACTACGGCGATTAGAATCGGTATTTAGGTGGTCTGGTAACTGTTCTTCCAGTTATGCGTCGAGGAATTCGAGTGGGTACAGGGACACCTAATATTGCTTCCTATTCCTATCATATTAAGAGTGGCAGTATATTTCAAAGCATTCTTATCCATTCATGGAATTTATGTTTTCCCATTCTGCAAATAATTCAAGAATCACTGGCCTCAACTGGCACTGTATCATTAGATGCTAGAGGAAAACACGAAAATAGGCCAAAATTTCTGAAGATACTATTGTCAAAGTGACAGAATTTGTTGGTTTCTTGAACGAAAGAAAATCGCATTATTCACGGAAAAAAGGTAAGAAAACTTACCTCCCTGAAGATCTCAACATAACTAAGATACATACTATGTACTTAGAAAAAAGTCCCGATAATAAATTATCGTATGACAAGTTTAGCGAAATTGTGTAAAAAAAGTTTAAAATTGCATTAAGTTTTCCTATGAAAGGCACCTGTAGCTACTGTGATACTATAAAAGTGGAAATATCTACCCTTTCTCAGAAATTAGATGCCAGCAGTGATGATTAGAAAACCCAAGTCTTGGAGAAATTACTAGAAAAAAGAACACGAGAAACAATTTCATCTTGCGAGAAGTGAAAAATTGTATTTTGTGAAAAGAAAATATTAAAAATTGTCATCAAAAGCAATCGATAACGAAGCCATAATCATAGACTTTTAAAAAAATTTACCAACCCCTAATGTGACCTCAAACGATGTCTACTATAAACGGCAACTTAATGTTATAAGCTTTAATGTACATTTATTGGCCGATTCTACCTCTGTTTTTTATACTTATGACAAATAGGTACCAAAAAAGGAAGCTGACGATGTGTGTTCGATGATACCTTACTTTGTGTATAGCGTACTGTCATCTCAGGTTCACAAAATTAGATATTTTGCGAGTCTTGTTGAGGGCAAAATAAAAATTACACCGTTTTTCGGTTCCTTCATTATCTAGTTCAGACATAAGGACGGTTTGAGTTCCAGAAATCTGGAAAAATAGACCTCAATTTATCTTTCACAAGAATACCTATTCTGGGTTATTTGGAAGCTCGCTGTTTAAATGCAAAGTTAAATGAAACCCAAAAAGAAATTTAACGAAAGCTCATAATATCACAACTCCGGAAGTTACTAGCCACAATCATCCCGAAGCTTTGTACAACGGCCCACTTCCTTTCAAAGCAATATTTGGAAAACGTAAACTCTAGAAAGTTCTACACTGATTTACAAGGTACTGAACAGGAGGGAAGTTCGGAGGAAGAAACATTTTGTGACGCAGAAGCTTGAAGGTACTGGGGAAAAACGTTCATTATCCATGTCGGTACACTCAATTTTTTGTATGATGTTTTCCTCTGTAAATATGTCAACGTACCACCAAAAAAACTTACCGATTTATATACCGGTTGAGTTAAAACAATTTGTTTTAATTTGAAATATAAAATATCGATTTTCATGAAAACTGTTTTTGTGGACTCAGATTGTTTTTTCCTAAATTCTCTATTACTATTAATTAATAATTTCTTTTATAAATTAATCACTTAATATTGCCACGGTACAGCTCCTTTCCCATAAAAATAATTTACTAGTTCATCACGCGAAAGACTTGCAGCTTGTGAATAATTATTGACTACTAAATGCCCGATCGACTGCAGAGGTTTAACTTCTGCTCTGTCAACTAAACCATTATGCAGATATACTCTGAAACTTGTTCTGAGTCAGTTGTGTAACGCACAAAAATCTTTTATTACTAAATCCATAGTTTCCTCGTTTAAATTATTAGTTTTACAAAAAATTCGAAATCTTTTACTTACTGTATCAAAATTTCAAGTGTATTTTGTATAAAAACAATAACTATATCAAAACGTATAACATAAATATTTATTATAACCAAAACAATAATACGACATATACTACAAAGCACAAACAGATCTTGATATTATCTTAATATGTGTTTATCAAAATGTGATGATTGTATATTTGTGTGCAAAGTAATAAAAATTACACAGACCCTAAACTACTTGAGAATAATTATATCACTTTTTATAATAGTCTGACTCTCAGGTGACAGTTCCGATAAAGTTTCCCATTTGTTATCTTTACTTCGGCAACTGTCTGAAGGCGGTGTGTCATTAGACAAATCAGGAGTGCGAACTTTGATCGTGTCATCATCATCAGAGTTTTTAAATCCTGTGTTTAAAGAAGTTGGGTCGTTACAAGCAATTGGAGTGTCTGTCACTAAGGTATTTGTTGAAGGTGCTTGATGACTGTTGCTCAGACAGTTACATTTTGAAGGATCTGTATGTACTTCAACAACACAAGTAGAATTTTGGGCTTTACCAGGAAAATATTCAGTCATTTTTAACTTCTCCTGAAATACCTTAGAAGTTGTCTTAAGCTTTTGGCCCTGCTTTAAGTTCATTACCTCTTCCTTTCGGCAAACACCACTCTGAACATAACCAGCAAATGGTTGACTCCGTTCATATGGAGATCTTCTGTAGCTTGATTGATTTCTATTGTACAACGCTTTACATTTTTTGGCATATAAAAGCTTGTCTACTGCTTGAAAAAAACTGTTATTGCACAAAGTAAGTACTGTGTGAATCGTAGCTGGATGTGTTTCTAAAAAATAGGTGCAAATGAAGATTTAGAGTTGCAAAAAATAAATACGTACCTTAGTAAAACGATAAAGAAGTCACAAAATTTGAATTTGGTAAAAAATATTAATAAATAGTTAGAAATTAACTTTGTTTTTACCTGGAAAAAGTTGCATCAATCTCAGAAAGTAAAAAAACTGACTCGACGATTGTTGTATTGTAGGAATTGCTTTATCCTTATTATTGCAGCTTGTTGACGGTTCTGTGTGATTCCTGCTAGTAGCATTCGTGTATGGTTGCACACTGTTCCATGGGCAAGTAACTGGTTGGTTATTGAAAAGGGTCTGGTGTTTTTTTGTTGCCGTTTTTTCAGTTGGGAGTTGCATTTAATATTAAAAATGGATTCACTGTTGTGCATTGACAGAATCAACAATTTTTGACTGATTTACAAATTAATCTTTGACAGAACTACGACAAAGCTATATCTAAGTAAAACTATATATACTAAGACGAGACTTAAGTTATGTCTACAGTTTGCACTACAAAAACTTTTTTTACAGTTTCTTTATGTTACATACAAGGTCCCACATATTGTTCAATTGTTGGATTCCTCAAGACATTCCAGATATATATCATATAAAATATCCAACACCAGTTACCACAACAGCAATCATGAATAGTCATAAAATTAAATCTATTTAAACGTGAAAAAATGAAAAAGGGGACAAATTAAACAATCTTTAACTGAATGCCATAAATTAAGTCCTTCAAGTCAGCGAAAACTATCCCAGCGTATCCTTTACTGATCTAAGATCACAGAAAATCACAACAGGATGCTGTTTGAGCGATGTAAATGTCTATAAAAATGTTGATTTACCAACTTTATATCTATGCATATTTTTGTATATTATTTAGTTTTAATAAAATTTATTTTCTGCAAAATTCCATGGCATGGCAATAATAAGTGGAATTCCTTCCCCAGAGGCACACAATTTTTTACATTTTCTAATGAGTATATTTTTAAAACTGTTAAAAGTTTTATTGAAACTCCATTCCATAGTTAAGTGACTTTTTGAAGGGGGCCTAATTTATGTTTAATCAATTTATATTCAATGGCTTAATTGAAAACTCATCTAATTATTCGCAATCTTCTGTGTGACCCTCTTACTGTCTTCCTTCGCGAGAAAATCTTGTAAACAAATTTTGTTGAACTATACAGGACCGGAATTATTTTAAATTTATTTTAATTTTGAGTTTCTTATAGAGCCATCTATTTCTTAGGGGTTTTTATATGTCTGCATATACGATGAGGAAAAAGTTTATCGTTAGTATTACAAAATTAGCAAAAGATATTAACAAAGATACTAGCATTATGATTCCACTTATCACACAGAGATCAAAATCACATTTTTTCGTAGTCTTTCGATTAAAACCGGAATATTTCCGACCGAATTTAACACTGTTTAAAATAACATCCTATTTTGCCAGGTGTACGATAATTTTCGTTTGATACGATAATTTTAACGACAAATTCTGTCAATATAAAAACCTGGATATATATATATATATATATATATATATATATATATATATATATATATATATATATTGATACGATTAGGGTTTATAGAAAATAATTTATAAGTTATATACTACATAATATTAGATATTTGGTTGTTTTAAATAAGTTATATACTAGAGAATTTAATAAAAATTATTTATGTGAGGGTATTTTTAAGAAATTATCATATAATAATTGTAAAAAGTTGTATTTTAATGTTGTAAATATATTTAAGTGAGCCATGTGCATAGGCAACCAAAAATACTATCGAAGTGACAGATAGAAATTAAGAATTATAAGGAATATAAAGTGGGGTTATAATAATAATGTTATTATAAAATGTTTAATTTATATATATTTAATGATTTAAGTGTTTATTCTAATCTGAAAAGCCTAAATGTCAACAAAATTATCAATGGAACATTAACGAATTCTCCAGAGTGCAGAGTGTGACCATTGTTTACGGTCGAACATTCTGGAATAATGATTATGTCGGTGGATGGAACAGATATTTTTTCGAGAACATCCATATCGAAGAAATAGAACGAGATCGAACATGGTTTCTTACCAGATGATTCTGGAATATCCAAAAAGATATAAATACCCGTGATTTGGATTCAAGAGGGAGTTTTTAGTCAGAAGTCAGGCCAGTTTATTATGAAAGTTAGTAGAAGATAGACACAATTAGTTAGTGAAGTCAATTGTTCACAGTTTTAGTAAGTCAGTCAAGCAGTTTAATAAGAAATATGAAAGTTAGTTGGAGATAGTCCAATTGTTTAATATAGTGAGTTAAATGAAGATTAAAAATTATGCATATATTTAATGCACATTTATAATTATACACAAATAATTATTGAAGATTATAAAAGTATATTAGAAGAATATTGGATGGACATTGGAAGGAATTAAAATTATATTATGATTGGAGATTAGTATAAATCAACTTATAATAATTGGATATTGGTATATTGAAAAGAAGAATAAATATAAATGGTGTTTGCTGGTTTGCTTGGTGGTGTATAAATGCTGGTGAAGAAAAATATATCTTAAATTGGTAGAAGCTGATAATTGGAAAAAGAAATTTCACAAAAACAAGGATAACCGAAGTACGAAGACATTCAGTGGTGATTAGAATATATATAGTGGAAAACAGTTCATTTAGGCATTCAGTGAAAGAAAGGTACAAAATTTTGTTAATATAATTTAGTTAGTGTCATAACAATTTCAATTTTGAAGATAGTTTGTTTAAATTTTACATTGTCTATAGAATTTAATTAGTTTTATAAGAATATCAATTTAAAGATAGTTTATTTTAAATTTATATTGGCTAGGTTAGATATATATGTGTGTTTCATAATAGTTATAATAAAGATAATTTAAAAAAGTACTTACAAACTAATTCTTTGAGAACCGCGATAAAAACCCTATATTATTAAAAATACTCATTGCTCATCATTCAAACAAACAATACATCATAACAATATATATATATATATATATATATATATATATATATATATATATATATATATATATATATATATATATATATATATATAATAATGAACCGAATTGTTTAATGGAATATGGTTTAATGGTTAATGGTTTCTGCGGTTAGTACAATTAAACCTACAGCTAAGATTAATACTAGTACAGGAATTAATATTAAACTTAACAGTCTTCCGGGTTAAAATGCGTCGATTATCATTGCGCCGATCTTTTGACATCCTCTTCGATGTCTTCTTCATGGCTTTCGAGGTCTCAGTCTCCCGAGCCTCCAGACACCACTACAATGATCACTAATCAATGCATTATTAGTACTACTAGTAGTGGATTGATTAGTGATTCACTAAAATAAACATGGAGAAGATCAGAAAAACTCAGAGAGCTATGGAACGACAAATGCTGGGTATCTCACTCAAAGACCATGAAACCAATGAAGACATTCGTAATAAAACAAAAGTAAAAGATGCTGTCGAACAAGCAGCTAAACTGAAATGAAACTGCGCTGGACATAACGAACGTCTTAAGGATGGCTGACGGAATAAAAAAATCGGGAATTCTCAGCCATATGAAGCCAAAAGACCACGAGGAAGACTATAAATGCGCTTTAGCGACGATATTAAAAGAACTGCAGGACCAATGTGGAAACGTCTCACAAGAGAGATGAACGGCAAGAATTAGAAGAGGCCTATATTCGGTAATCCGAATAGAGAGAAGGGATTGAAAAAAAAGACGTTATATATGAATACGTCTGCAATTAACCGTAACTTATTTACAATCACTTTACAAGTAATTGGCCTAGAAAAATCACATGCCGAAACCAAAGAAACCAGGTTATCTTGGTCGGAAACCCCTTTTTAATTAGCAAAATTATGTTGAGTTAAAGAACCGTCGATCTCGTCGACAAAATAAAGCAATAAAAGAATGCCAAAGAGCAGTGATGGTATGGAACCTGGCATTGAATGTGCGGGGCGGAATTGGAAAACATATGGTCTGTAAAACCCCATAATATATGGAATTTATTTACAATAAATTGACAAAGAATAATTATTAAGCTTACTGCATCATATGCAGGTTTTACCACTGAACTTCAAACAAAAGAAATATTTATGTCACAATGAATTTTAATACACAAATAACAACTGCCAACTGAGGATGAACTTAGATTTTGGCGCTTTGATTAGTTAGCTCAAAACTAATTAATTTTTTGGGGAGGGAAAGTGGTTTGGTTTAAAATAATTGTTTGTTTAACAAAAATTTTAACACTTAACTAAATTTTAGTGATTATATTAAATCGCTCCTAAGTAAACCAAATTAAGAGAAAACCGTGCACGTGTGCATGGGGAATTATGAATACTCTAATCCCAAACATAATTTATTACGAAAAGGGAACTTTTAAGTACACACACTTGACATACTCAAAGGGATAAAAATAATAATTTCTAGGCATAGTTTACTGAAAATACAGTCTCGTAGAAAGTTTTCAATTTGAAAAAATTGAAACGTCACAATATAAACTGTATCTTTAAGCAAAAAGCAACATTTATTGATATTTTTTGTATAAAATAAGATTAGTTTTAATTATTAAAATATTACTTGTTGCATTCAATGTTCTAGTGATGCAAAAGCTTCAAAAAGATTTTCAATGAAAAATTATTGTTGCAAACAAATAGTATGAGATTGGATTAACCTGAACTTTACAACCCATTATGTACTTAGATACACAAATAAATGAATAGTATACTAAAAATTTAAACAACGACAACGATATCGAAATCCCATTAAAATTCCATAAAAGTGTATGCATAACTACAAAAGCAAATTGTCGTCGTTCGGGAAATGAGTTTCATAAAAATAATATATGACCCCGAAAGAAAATACGGATGGCATTAAAAACCATAAAGCAATTTTACAACATGCCATAAGCAAAGTTTACAAGTAGAGACGTATATGCTTTTACGGTGGCAACAATGTACTGCTTTTCCTGCGGATATGAAATCGGTATAGAAAGTAAAAATGTACAAGTTGTTGTTGAGATGTTTGGATGGAATTTTGCATCAAATAGAAATTAAAGCGAGACCAAAACTACTAGGAAATTATTAAAACAACAACAAAAAATACAAATAATTTTTTTATTGAAAGACATACAACAGAAGACTTGTATTTCCAACCTTAGAAGATCTTTCTGCAAAAAAAAATGAACCCAAAAGTTCCAAGTCAATGAATTACATCAACCACTTCCATAATGCCATTAAATAAATTTGTAAGTCAACTTTTTTCTCCTAATCATATTTTTCCAAGAACATCGTCCACATAGACTTATAATCGTGGGCTCGAAAAATGATTTATTTCGTTTTTGATAGATCTGTCACAATTTTAAAACGTCCCTAGTAGTTTCCTTACAAGTTTCTCTCTCGCCCATTCTTTGGACATGATTCTTTTAGTCTAATCTACAGAAGCTAACGAAAATACAAATCCAAGATTAGCATCCAAAAATTTTCAAAACCATCTAAATCAGTTATAAAATGTGTTACAACTATGACGTATCAAAGTAAATAATGCTAAATTGACTCACATCACGTTCACGTTAAAAAGGGTTAGTCAGGTTAAAGTATCCAAAACAAATTTCTTTGTGAATCAAATTCTGAATAAAATACATAAAATTAAAGCAAAAAATTGGATTTATTCATGCATGTAATTACCTAGGAAGCATAACTTATACTGGTGGAAAAATTGACTTAAATATGGCAAAAAAGCAAAAAAAAACAACTAGATAATACTAGAGATTGTGTAAAATAATATTCAGAAAGAAAATGCTAAACTTTAATTTTACAAATAATTTAACTAAAAGGATAACAGGTGCTAAACGACGAACAAAGAGTAAAAAAAACTGGAAGAACTAAAAATCAATATTCAGACGCTGAAAGGTTTATTGATTTATAGAAACAAGACGAAGATTTTTTTATTATTTCTGTTGTACATTTTTCACTATCATAAAATAACGTAATGAAACCTTGTCATACCTTTTCTTTTTTAATATGTATTTAAAGTATGTATTTACTTGATAATTTTGGGATAAAAGGTAAACCCTTCTCAAGCATGTTTCTCATAAGGGATGAGAGAAATCAATAGGTCCAACACAAAAACTCTTCCACTAATCACATACAACCAAAAGCAGAAGGGAAACAACAAAACCAACTTAAAACTAATCCCCACTTTCTAGACATATGCCACTCCATCTTGGCACATACCGCCGTTTTCTGAAATTCTATCACCCAAATTGAGTTACAATTCTGCAAACAATTTTCTCAAATTAGTGAAAATTAGACTCCATTCAGAAACTCTGCCTTTGAGTCTGGCTAACAGAGAAAATCGAGGCCGTTTGTTTAGGTCCGGATTTCGAGTTTTCCCTCTGTCGGTCTAATTGCAAAGAGATTAGACAAGAAATCGTTATGCGCTACTTGTTTCGTCAAATTGTGGTTGCTAATACTATTGTTATATACATAATCAGAATGTTTGTATGTCATTTTACGTATTAATAGTGTAAACCAAATATGCATGAAAATGTGGAGCTGACTGAAGTATCGGTGATTTCTGATGAGCTGGCAAAAATAAAAAAGGAATTTATAATTACAATAGATATAAACGATTAATTTTGAACTGAATGCCACTAAGTTCCTTAAGTAAAAAATGCATGTAATGAGTGTAAGTAAGCCGAATTACAAAGTAAGGAAAAACTGTGGACGAATCCATTTAAGGTCTTCTTCTTGTATCACCTATCCATTTGGGATGTTGTTCAGACCTATTATCATCAAAGAGTTCTTGTATGTATTTGGTCCGAATGCATATTTCTTGATTTTTATCTGTGATGATGTTCCCCTATTAATCCTGCAATTTGCTAGCTGTGTTGCATGTTTGAAGACCAGCTGCTTATTTAACCTTTTTATGCATATTAAATGTATCGTGTTTCGGTCCAACAGCTCTATCTCCTCACACTTTGTCTTTAACCAACCTTTCGTATTTCGGTTCTTATTTTTCTCTGAATATTTTTATATATTCTTTTGTTGTTCTTTGATGTTTTTCTTTCTTTCATGAGTTGCAGTATCTTGTCATTCAACTAACTTTTCCTCTTCTCTTTATTTTCTATTACATGTTCTTTTCTGATCTCATTAAAGGTTTGACATATATATTCTGGAGTGATTTTTCTGGATTATATGTTTGCTCCAAGTTACTTAGCCTTTCTGAAAGAATCCGTGCAAATGTCTCTTTTGTTTCCTTATCTTTTAGTCTTCTCATATCACATTTTTTGTTACTATTCCTTTTTGTAACTTCCTAAATCTAAACCTAAATTTACCAATAACATTTAATATATTAATTCAATATAATTGTTGGCTAACTAAACACATGTTACAAGATTTAGAATACAAATACAAACTTTTTAACTAAACTTTAAGACTCACCGATCTCTGGAGTAATAATCATCCCTTCCACTTCCACTATTTCCATAATTCCATTTACTAGCATACCCACTAGTACCATAGTCAGGTCGTCCGGAATATCCTCTATTGTAATCGTCATTGCTCTTGTACGGATCGTTTATTCTGTAATCGTAGCCTTTGTTATCGTACCCTATGCCCCGATCGGAGTACCTAGTGTCGTATCGATCTCGGTCGTATCTATCGTACGACCGATCGCCATATCGGTCGTACCTCTCGTAAGGGTCGTTTCTGTCATAGTCGTAGGGATCGTAGTACCGATCTCTATCACTGTACCGGTCGCGACCTCTGTAGTACCGATCTCTGTCATTATATCTGTCGTATCTGCAATAATAATTATATAAGATATAGGGGACTGTATACTATGTGTCGCAAAGGTCAGGAAAATCCAACAATATCAAAAACTAGAATTTTGTAAAAGTTGTTTAAACCAAAAATTCAGTAAATGTTTATATTAATATTAAAAATATTAAAGAAATTTTTTTATTATTTTATACAAAAAAAAAACAAGAAGACAAGTAAAAACGTATTTAAAAAAGAGCATATAGAAATAACTTCGGGCTGTGAGTTTAATAGAGACGACCGACAGCTTGGTATACCAAAATTACAAAAATAAAGATGACAATTTGAGTTATTACAGAAGAAGTTGAGAGAGAGCTTTAAAATGAAGGAGGACAAGAAAATGCTAAAATAGGATAGGAAGATAAACTGGATATTAATTATATTTTCTGCTCATCAACTGTACTAAACTTTTCAAGATTTACATTTAGTGAATCGGGTGAAGCCAATATTCAAATTACTGAAGATAAAAAACCAATGAATATTTTTAGTTTCATCATCAACCTGTACGCGTAGACTGCTGGACATAGGTCTCCTTCAGCTCTTTCCATCTGTATCTGTCTTGTGTGGCTTGCATCCAGTTATTGCTAACATGCTTCAGGTCGTCAGTCCATCTAGTTGGTGGGCGTCCTCTGCTCCGTATTGCTTCTTGTCTTAATCTCTACTCAACAATAAGTTTTGTCTATAGGTTGTCTGATAGTCTCGTTTCGTTTGAGATTCGGTCTCTTTGAGAAACACCCAATATCTGGTGCTCCATAGTTCTCTGAGTCACGCGAATCTTATTCACTACATTTTTTGTGAGTGTTAATGTTTCCGCTCCATAAGTGAGTACAGGAAACACACGTTGCGTTGGTCAAAGATTTTTCTTTTGAAGCATATGGGTAGGCCCAATTTAAATTCATAGTTTAATTTACCGAACGCTGCCTAGGCCAATCCTATGCGACGTGGGATCTCACATGTCTGGTTATCTCTGCCCAACCGAGTTTCATGTCCTCATATTATACGATGCAGTCTGCACAACATCTCTTCCATCAACAGTAATATTTTGATTGAGCTCCAGGTTAGTCATTATTTGCGTCTTGTTCATATTAATCTTTAGTCCAACCTCCACGGAAGCGCAATATAATATTTCAATCATTATTATTGCATCATCCATACGATCGGAAGGACGATGTCATCTGCAAATCTCAAATGACTGAGCTTCTCTCCATTTATGTTATGTGCCTTCTTACAAAAATGTTCTAAAAGCGACGTAAATAGCTTTGGAGAGACGGTTTCTCCTTGTCGTACTCCTCGCTGTATACAGAATTTATTTGTTACTTGTTCAGATAGTCTTACGCTAGCTGTGGCATTTTGGTAGATATATTTGATTATGTTAGTGTAGCTATGGTCTATTCGGCATTCTGTCAATGCTTTAACATTTTCTAATGGCTTATGGTATCGAATGCTTTGTCGTAGTCGACAAATATCAGTGCCAATGGTTTGTTGTATTCTGCAAACTTCTCTATCAGGTTCTTTATCACTAGTAAGTGGTGGTTAGTGCTGATCCCGATCTAAATCCAGCTTATTCTCTAGGCTGATAGAAGTCTAACTTAGCGCCCAGTCTTTTTTTCAAAATTTTTGTTTATATATGTGTGAATGCAAACTGATACAATGGTAGTTTTTAAATCTGTTATGTCTCCTTGCTTGTGTCATAAAATAATGACTGCATTGTTCCATTGAGAAGAAGTTTTTTCTCGGTAGATGCATTGGGTGAATAAACTGGATATCCAAAGCCTGGATAATTTTATTTCCACCTAATTAAATCGCTTCGATCACTACTCCGTCAGTTTAGATATAACTGATAATATACTTGACTACCGTTATATAAGAAATCCTTATGCAGTAGAATTTCAACACCAAAAATTTTTAATTACCTTAGCAAGAATTTGTAAATACTGGTAGAGAAAATATTAAAATATTTTCTCAAGAAATACTTAAAAAGTGAACTTTTTATCGCCAGTGTAACTAAGCCAATTTTATTTCTTATTAAGCAGAAAATCATTGATTTTTTTTATCAAAATTGTTTTGGTATTATTTATTGCACTTTTGTGCATTTGTTTAAAGTTTTTTTTTAGTTATAGCAACATTTCTTTCTTTTATAAGTCAGATTTTGGTGAACTATTCAAATAGCCACACTGGAGTATTTTTTTCCTTCAGAATCCTCTTTAAATAAGCAATGATTCATTGACACGTCCTTTTTAACATTAGTATAGAACTGAACCATGCATTTGCGACCCACCTATAATTCACAAAACTCATAGGTAAATAAGCCTACCATCCATATATGGGTCGTAAGACAGTCTTCTTCTTATATTTTTGTGTAGACAAGACTGTCTGTTTTTTAGTGTGCTTCCATTAAGTTTTCGTTCCATCGTTTTCTTGGTCTTCCTACTGATCGTCTTCCTATTGGGAAACCGTCTCTTGCCGTCTTTACTACTATATTTATTGTTATTTGGCTTGTATGATCATATTATTCTATTCTTCTCTTCTATTTCTAACCCAGTCCTTAATATTCTGTTCCTTGCATCTCTGTTGTATATTTGTTCTTCTAGCTCTGTTTTATAGTGTCTTACCATCAATTTTTCCAAGAGTTTTAATCTCTGTCTTGTCCTCTCTGTGTTAGGTCGTATTTCTGCCGCGTATGTCGTAATTGGTCTGATGACTGTTTTGTAAATTCTGCCTTTCATTTCTTTCCTGAGATTTTTATTTCTTTATATTACTTACAATAAAACACTGAAATAATGTAGCTAAAAAAGTACAAACCTAGTAATTTTCTACTATAAATACCCACAAAAAACCTCATTTTTTATCATACCAAACAGTTTTTTGATATTTTTAGATTTATCATACTTTTGGGATACATCGTATATAAAAAAAAAATACCTGTCATAATAAGGATCTCTATTGTAGTACCTATCTCTGTCGTTGTACCGATCCCGATCATCGTACCGATCATAATCCCTGTCCCGACTCCTGTCGTCGTAGTAATACCTAGACCTATCGTAAGAAGGGGTATTGGAGTAGCTGGGGTAGCTGGCAAAACAGCTGATGCACCGTTTTCCAGGCGGCGCGTTACCATTATCTCGATCCCGGTCTCGGTCGGGAGAGTCTTCTGGTTTTAGGTCCTTATCAGTATTGTCGGCTGCGTACCTTGGGTACTTGACATCTCTAGATAGTCGTGGAGGGGGGATGAATTCATCGGAAGAGATCTCTTGTGGTTTGTTTGACTCATCTGAGAGAAGTACGTCTGTGAGGGTAGCTGCATGGCTGTTGTGTAAGGCGACAGCTAGTACTAATAGTACTGCTGGAAGTTGTATACTCTGAAACAAGGTAGAATAAATTTAATTTACGCGTTTTTTTAAAACAAATGTAAGGTTAATTACTCTTTACATTTTGTTTTACTTTTGCTGCATTATCAGTATGTAAAGTTGTGTTGAACAACGTAGTAATTTTCATTTGCTGTAATCGGCAAAAAAAGATGTTACATTTAAATTTTAATCAAAAGTAATGTAATTTTTTTAAGTCATATGCTGGTTTAAAAGTAAATGTTAAAAATTGTTCAATAAAAAATCCTCTTTATTCTTTAGTAAGTTATATAAATAAATATTCAACAGCATAATATGATAAACCAAAAAATGCACTACAAAAATGTGTCCTCTGTAGTGAAGGACATTTGGCTAATAATCGAGTATTAATTATGGATAAAAATACAAAAAAAAAGATAAGCAATTAAAAAAAACTAATTTGCCCTTCCAACTCTATACAAAAAACCATGTAGATAAAAATAAAAAGGGGGCGCAACAACAGAGTAGAAGTCTTACAAAAGAGCCACCTAGGGAAACTTCTTGGTCGAAACAGAACATAAAGTCAAATAACTAAAGGAAATACAGACAAGAAACGTAAGCTATTGTTACGTCAGCCCACTCACTATGCTACTTATCCCCCCTATCCGAAAATACTTGAAAAGCAGGTATCTACTCGAAGTTCTAACAGCCTGATGTAAGGAGGTGTCCCCGCTAGAATTCTAGAAGAGGTTCTAAAAGACAGAAATATATATATTGAACAAAAACTAATTGTATTTTTAGTGTTAGAGTTATACTGTAAAAGTAAATTAAAATAGCAGCACCCTGTGCTGCTATTTTAATAATATTATTAATATTTATAAAGTTAAATATACAAGGGACCTTGTTCTGGGTCTTCTTTTTCTTTTTTAACCAATGGGTCTATCAAGAAGCGTTTTTCTAGGTGGGTCATTTTATTCTATCCGCATTATATGCCCTATCAACCTCAGACGTCCTATCTTAATCCTCCTCCTCTATCTTTTCTCCTTCGTAAAGATGTAGTGGCGTCATATAATATGTTAATATGTTATCTTAGTCTATCTACATATCTTAACATGTTTTACGATATTTGATTTCTTGTATATTCTATAAAGTTCGATGTTGTATCGTCTTCTCCACACTCCATTGTCATTCACTGCTCCATAGATTTGCCTTAGCACTTTTTTTTCGAAACATCCTAACATGATTTCATTACCTTTTTAGAGTCCAGGTGTCTGAAACATATGTTAGGACTGGGAGTACTATTGTTTGGTTTTTGTATTTCTCGATATGATTTTAAATTTAAGGAGGAGATTGAGGCCAAAATAGTATCTGTTGGCCGTGTAAATTCTGCGGTTTATCTCTGTGGTAGTATTATTTTCAGTGTTAAGAAGCGCTCTCAGGTATACAAATTCGTTGCTTCGATGACGCCGTTTTTTCTATAATAAGTAGACGTAGGATTTGTGGTTGCGTGCTTATTTTTATATACTTCGTTTTGTTGGTGTTTATTAATAAATCCATTTTTGTAGCTGATTTTTTAATGCTACATACGCCTCTCGTACAGCGTTTTGCTTTCTCCCAACAATATGGATATTATCAGCATAGGCAAGGATTTGCACTAATTTATTATATATTGAACTAAAGACATAGACACCTAAAACATATATGTTCCATCTGGCTCTAGAAAAAGTAATACGTATGTCACAAATCACAACCAATAAATAGTTGTGATTTGTGACATACGTATTACTTTTTCTAGAGCCAGATGGAACAGTATACAGGAGAGAGTTGTTTTAAAAGGTTCAGACAGTTCCCCCTAAATTCGTACTCTACATTCAACTTTTTCAAGAATTAGTTTTGTTAAATTTACCAACTGATTTAGTATTCCTAGCTCTTTCATTGCTTTGAACATTTCTCTCCTATTTACAGAGTCGTAGACTGCTTTGTAGTATTTAAATATGTCATGAGTATCGATGGCATATTCCAGTGCTTTTTATAAAATTTGTTTCAGGGTTGCAATCTGATAAATTGTCGATTTACCACCTCTGAAAACAGCCTGGTATTTTTCTACTATCTGTTCTGCATATGGTGCCATACGGTGACATAGTACTGTGAAAAAAATTTTAAATGCTGCATTTAGAAGCGTAACTCCACTGTTGTTACAGCATTCAAATACATCCCTTTTTTTGTGTATGGTGCAAAGTATTCCAAAATTCCAACCATTGGGGAGGGATTTCTGTGTCTATATTTCTGTTATAAGCTACTGTGATGCCATTATGGTATGGTGGTCACCTTTTTATGTAGTTTAGCTAAGAAACTATCTATTCCGGGTATTTTGTTTTTGGCTAGTTTTTCAACTAAATGCTCTAAATTCTTTCGCTCTTTTGAGGTTTTCTATATATTCAAGTTCCTTATTTAAGTGGTTTCGTTTTTTTGTGTATCCTCTGTTTTTCCGTTCTCTATGTCTGATTTCTCTACAGTTATTTTAGTTCGTGGGGTAAGCATTTAAGTTCTGTATGCTTCATTTTTTTCTTTTGTTGCGTTCTTCCATTTATCGACAAACCAATAATTTTCACGAGCACAAACTGCTGCTCCTATTTTATCTTTCGCTGCTTCTTTGATGTCTTCCTTTATTCTGGTCCTTAAAAGGATTCATTTTTACGACAAGAAGCATTTTTCATTCCTTTTATCAAACGGAAGAATATCATATCAAGAGAAGAAGGATAAGATATAAACATATCTAATAATTAATAAAAAAAAACATGGAAAAGAAGCTTATATTCTTTAGAACTATATGTTAAATCGAGAAACGGATGAAAGTAAATAAAAAAATACAAACAAAAGAAAATCAACATATCAACATTATGGATGAAAATAGACGACCTAAACTAATATTAGATTACGTAGCGAAGTTTTTACAGTTTTATCCATCCTCAGAAATTTTCACTTCACAATTTATAAAGACGTTCTTTTTTCTTTTCCTTGTTGGGTGTCTGCTATTTATATTCTAAAAATTGACCGATCTTTTTGATCGACTATCCCGTTAAATCTTATAAAAAGATAATATTACGAAAATTCCTCAATCTTAATAAAAACCGAGATAAAAGCCCTTTGGCAATGCGGGTTATTAAAAAATCCACCAACGTCTAATAAAACGGTAATGGTATTATTGTAAAAGATACGCAACGAAAACGAGATGACTCAATTTATGGAAATGAATTGAGAGATTTTCATAATTAAATTGAATAATTAGTCATTCGACTTAATTATCTATTATACGCTATTGTTTCATTACACAAAGTGATTATGAGGTTGACAATGAAACAGTTTTTTGTTTATTTGTACCTTTTTTTTTCGGAGTTTCTCAAATTTTTATATAATGGTTGAGCAAGTTGAATAATTTATTTATTATTCGTACGTTTAGGCATGAATTTTATATATAATAACAACTCACTGTGTATAGCTGACTAAAGGAGTTCCAGACAAGGTAGATTTAATTTATAGCTGGGGTGAGAAAATATACTATACAAAAAGGAAGAAAAACTTACATCGGTCAAACTAGAACTTTAAATAAACGGATGACAGAACACAAAAGAGCTTTCAATTATAGAAAAACAGTTTCTACTTACGTACTTCTCCTTCTAGATCATAATCATTCTTTTAATAACCAATTTCAAATTCTTCCCATTCAAAATTAAAGGCCTTAAGCTATCATTATTAGAATCTGTGAAAATTAACAAAATAAAAATACAGATTTAATTCTGAATGACCAAATTGACACAGTTCTCCCCTTCTCAACTTATTTAGTTGAAGACTAAAGTGTCAAAAGTGGCAAAACGTCAAATTTTTAGTAAAAAATGTACTTAAATAATTAAATGATGATGGTGATCAAAAATTAGTCTCGCAAAAATATTGATATGACATAACTAGAAGACGAGAAAGTTAAGGAAACGGTGCAAAGACAACTGAACTGGAACAATATCGGTAAGAATGTCGAGGAGAGCTTAACCCTTAAGTAGCCAACCGCGTACCCGGGTACTCATCGACGTACATAATGTTAAATATTTTTTTTCTAAAAAATAATTCATTAATAACCTCCCAAATCTTTATTACTTGGCCAATTCTCCAAAGATGTATGAGCGTACAGATTTATTTTATTTATTTGAACCAAAAAAATTTTTTTTTTAAAAATAAAGCCATGTACTGCCAAGTCCGCCTGCAAAAATGATGGATTTCGAAAATTTGAATATTTTTATTTAACTAGAAAGTAAATGAATATAAGTAAACAAATATTCATTTCAATTCTTTATTTATTCATTATAAAATAAATGACTACATTCTATACATTCTGTTATTTTTGCAGTATGCTCATCACAGACTCGCTTTTGGCATTAAGTGCAAACTTTCTGGTCTTTCTTCGCAAATAAGTGACTTCTGATAAATGTAGCAATCTCTAATCGTTTGTCGAATTGTGTCGCATGACCTTCTGATTTGAAGCTCGCTCTTCAATCAATGACATTAGCAAGCGGGCGCAAAAAAGTCTTATTTGGTTTGTTCTCTTTAGTATAATTATTTTATTTTTATAATAAACAATATACGCTGGAAGAGTGGAGATGTCGGGAATACTGTAAAAAAAGCAAGGACCACCTGCACTTTAGCCGTTGCGTAGTGCTTCTCGCGCACATTTGATCCATTGTATCTTTCAACACTTCCACAAAAGAAAAAATTAATTTCCACCAAGTAAAGGTTGAATCAATTACTTATATTGTATTATTTTTATCTTCCTTCTTCTTTCTTCTTGTATGTAGGCTTTAAGGCCTGTTTCTTTTTCAATATTAGCCTCCTAAATTGTTTAAATTATCGCACTATTTTTTTTTTTGGTCTGCCAATACTTCTTCGTCCATTTGGTCACTTATCTCGTGCTATTCGTACTATTCTAGCCTCTGCCATTCTACTAATGTTTTCGTTCCACTCCTGTTTCTGTTTTGTCACCCATCAATTTATGTCTTTTATATTGCATGCTCTTCTTGTGTTTACGCTTCTCTCTCTATCCAACAGACTTTTCCCTGATATTTGTCGGAGTATTTTCATCTCTGTTGTTTCTAATGGTTGTCTCGTTTTAGATATGTCAGGTATTGTCTCTGCCGTGTATATTAATATAGGTTTAATTGCTGCTTTATAGATTCTTGGTTTTGTGTATTGTCTTAGGTGTTTGGTCTTTCAGATTGTGTCATAAAGAGATTCCGCCGTTTTACTTGCTTTTAAGCTTTATTGTCGTACTTATTCTTCAACATCTCCGTAACTAGTTATATCTATTCCCAGATATTTAAACCTTCCTTCCTGCTTTATTATTTTCCCATCAATTTCGATTTTACATCGTAGTGGGTATTTAGATGTTGTCATACACTTGGTTTTTTCTGCTGATATTATCATATTGTAGTTCTTAGCTGTTGTATTGAAGTGTTATTCTTTGGAGCTCGTCTTCTGTCTCGGCGATTAATGCGGTGTTGTCTGCATAAGATAATATTTGGATTTCTTTGTTCCCCATTCTGTAACTATGACGTTTACGTACCGCTTATATTACTTCGTCCATTATCATATTAAAAAGAAGTCAGATTAACGAGTCACCCTGTCTTAATCCGCTTTGTACTGGGATACACTGTGTTAGTTTTCCATTTATCTTTGCCTGTATTCGATTATGAAAGTAGGTGTTTTGATGGTTTGTATAATATTGATTGGTATATATTGGTGTTTCTTTTATACGTTAGGTGTAAGACGTCTTTGACATAGATGCAATCGAAAGTCTTTGTCTGGTCTATAAAGCATAGATATGCTGGTTTATTGTACTGGATGGCCATTTCGCTGATTTGTCTTAGTACAAATACGGCGTCTACGTAGGATCTTTTGGATCTGAATCCTCGTTGTTGCTGTTTCACCATGCGTCTGGTATCTTGTAGTGCAATATGAGTTTTTGTATAAGTTTTGTCATCTCTAGGGTTATATGTTATCCTCCGTGTTTTATAAAGTCGATTCTGGAGTATTTAATGTTTTGTTCTTCGTTTAGGCCTCTCGTTTCTCTTTACATTTCTCTGTTATTTTTTTTTCTGTTCCATGGTGTATTGTTGTTGTTTCTTTTGTTTAGTATGACTTTGCGTTTTTCTAGAGCTTCTGTTGCTGCTTCTTCAATGTTGTTTTTAATTTTCTCCTAGCTCGTGTTTATACCTTAGATGTTGTCGTAACTTTATTATGAATGTTAAAACTAAATGAAAAGGAATCTCTTATTTTCAAAGCTTTTATTTCTTGAGAAATATACGGCTTGTTGTTTAAATGTCAAGGATAATTAGGTTCTACGAAAGAAGTTAGGTTTCATTTATATTTATATTTGCTACCATATTTAGCAGGCTTCGAAGGTTTATACTGAGTGAACTTCATTCTCCCCGGCAAGAAAAGAGCTGTTCCTTGACCAATTTTCTGTTGCCTTGTAAATAGCAGCCAAGTTTGCATATCGCATGTTCCAAGTAATTGGTACAGCGTTAACATTAGCTGTTCGTGAACGACGCGTTTTCTGGTTATCAAATCATATAAACTATTAAATCCAAAAAAAAAAGGTTTGGTTATAAAAGAATAAAGGTTCTCTTTTTCCTACTGCTACTAATTATAAATAAACCAATGTTTATTTATAAACATTATATTTATAAAAAACCCAAAGACGGAATAGGGTGTCGACGTTTTATAGATTTATTATAAAAGCTATGTAATTCTATAATTTTATTTCGCTCAAAATATCTTCATTTAACATAAATAAATCAGTACATATCTATAGTTCATTCAATTTCAATATAAACTAGAGGTAAACAGTTTGTTTCAGACACGTGATCGTCGCAGCTTGTCATTCGTTAGCACTTAGTTTCTGAGCAATGACAAGCTGAAAGGACACGATACATCAACCTACTACGTGTCTGAAACTGTTTACCCTGAGCTTATCTTGAAATTTAAAGAAGTATTGTGCCTAAGATAATTTTAAGTTACAGCCAAATTTTACATAAAAACTAGTATATTTGGTTGGTAACACAAGGGTTAAATAAAATTCTAGCAACAGTAAAGGAAATTTGTGAAAGCATTTAAAAGGCGGCTCAAAGCTTAAGAAGAAGGTTTGAATGACAAGATGCTCGGAGAACGATTTTCGAAGAGAAAATTGAAACGTCAATAAATTTATTTTCCTTCAACTTCAATTCAAACCTTTAGTTGTGGCTTATTTTCATTAAAATAGTAATTACTTTAAAATTCCATAGGAAAATAGCTTCAAAACTTAAAGAATGGAAAAATTACATTACGAACCTATTCGAAGACGATAGGATTAGTTCAGTTCTGGATATTACTGACTGTGATGGACCCCTAATAAAACTCTAAGCTAATACAAGAAATACAAGACATACAATAATTAAAAAATGGCAAAGCGATAGATCTTGATAAAATTTTAAGTGAAATTTAAAAGCTTATATATGATATCAATGTTTTAGAGGCTATAATTTTATTTTTCAATACCATTTACACCAGCGGACATTTATGTGCTGATTATAGAACCATCAGTTTTTTAAGCCATTTATTGAAAAAATTTTATGGGTAATACATGGCCGTATTTGAAATAGATGCGAAAAACACCTAAGTGGCACACAGTTTGGTTTCTGTAACGAATTTGGAACAAGAATTGCATTGTTTTGAATAAAGTGCTTAAAGATATCGTGATATATCTGTAGACATGTACTGTTGTTTTATTGATTTCCAAAAGGCATTTCATCGTGTTAAGCACTCTATATTGAACGAAGTTCTAACAGACATTGCCTTGGATGACAGAGACGTTCGCATAATTGCAAATTTGTATTGAAATTAAACATCAGTTTTAGTAGACGGTTTGGAATCACAGGCTCTGAATATTAAAAAAAGAGAAGTACGGCAGATATACCTATTCTCACCCTTGCTTTTTAACGTTTACTCAGAAAGAATTTTCAGAAATGAACTTTCTGAAAAGCAGAAAGAAATATTTATGAACGGTAAAGTCATCGACGTTCTGAAAGGACATGGTACGTGAAGAAGAAAAAATTATGATGATAAAAACTATAATTGTCAATTCCTGTCACTGCTGCAATACTTTACTTAATTAAATTGTATTTTTAGCATACATTATTGTATATTTGTTATTTTGCTATATTGTAATCATTTATAATAATATTTTCTATGTATTCCATCCACTAATAAATACCTAAATAATACCTGATGTTAAAGAGAATAAAAGAGGAGCAGGACAAGATTACACTGCTGCCTTAGACTTATACCAAACTGGTAAGAAGTTGTACACGTAGTCCATCTTCGAACTTTGTAAAGACATCAAATGCACAGCAGAGTAAAAATCCTCCATAAAAAAACTTAAGAACAACTTTTCTAATATCATAATTTTGGAGATACTTTTAACAATATTATTTATTTTAAACTATAAACAAAAAAATAATTTAAACCCATATAAATAAAAACATTCGTTAATTCAAAATACAGTAAAAATTTAAATATCAGACAATCAGAGATATAACCTTCGCCAGTTAAAAAAATATTCATATGATACCCATAAAATTTTTGTATCGCGAACATAAAAACGTGCCCGATCAGTGAGCGTGAATATTGTAATTTCATAGAGATTTTGATAGGAGATAATTACTATTGGGATGGAATTTCCTGATCGTTATCATTCGGTTTTTATTATGTTATTATTGATATAATTTTGTCTACTACATATAAAGTTTTATTTATGTACGGGTATTTGTTTGGAATTTACAAAAATTTTCGAAGGAGATATGAGAATATTGATCAACCAAAAATAAAGTTTAAAACTTACATATTTATCAGGAAGAGAACACGAACAAGACCACTCAAAAAGATATTCATTTAGTTTAATACAAAAGAACTAGGATTTGATATAGGAGTAAGTAAAAAGGTTTTGATGGTTATTAACTCCCTAATCAGAGCTAATGTTGTAATAGACAATACAACGATTGAGCGTGTGTCCTGTTATAAATATCTAGGTGCTTGGATCACAGACGATACTGATCAAACAAAAGAGATTAAATGTAGAATAGAAATCGCTAGATCAGTCTTTAATAGAATGCGCAAACTCTTTTGCAATCGTGATATCAATATAAAGTGGCGAATACGAATGCTGCGGTGTTATGTCTTTTCTACCCTGTTGTATGGAGCAGAGGCTTGGACACTAAAACAGTTGACCACAAAAAACATCGAAGCTTTCGAGATGTGATGCTATAGGCGCATTCTCAGAATATTATGGATGGACCGCGTCACTAACACGCAAGTACTCCAAACTTTAGACAAAAGATGCGAAATTCTAAATGAGATAAAAACTAGAAAGATGGAATACTTGGGGCACATTGTGAGAGGTGAAAAGTACGAACTTTTAAGAAATATCATGCAGGGCAAAATTAAGGGCAAGAGAAGTGTGGGAAGAAGAAAAATATCGTGGCTTCGTAATCTACGTGAATGGTTCGGGTGTAGTTCGATTGAACTTTTTAGGCGCGCTGCTAACAAAGTCGCAGTGGCCATGATGATTTCCAATCTCCGCTAGGAGTGGCACGAGAAGAAGAAGAACTCCCTAATATCTTTACAACAGAAAATATAATAATTTCTGAAAGCTGCAAGATCATTCAAGTATATTATATAAGAAACCATTTTTTCCTTGTTTTCGTCTAATACTGACGTTTATCAGAAGAGAACATAGATTTTCGAAAGCAGTTGATGTAAAAAAGTAGGGCTAGACCTATTCATTCTGCTTATTGTCAACCTCTGTCAAAAAACTCTTTAAACAAACGATATTTATTTGATATAAACCTCTTTCCGAATATGCTAAAACAATAAAACAAATATTAAACAACTTTTGGTTGATGTACTTTATGTAGAAAACTAAATTTAAGTCCACAAGAATTTCTGGTCCAATAACCAATGCATTCCGGTTATTTCACAGATACAAAAATTTCCATATCGATCTTTCCAACCAACTCACGATATTGCCTCAGTTTTATTTGATCGAATTCCAACTAAGGCTTGCAATGACCGTTAGTTATTCGAGAAAAATCTCTTAGTTTATTGGAAAGAGAATTTTTGCGATTGTATTTCCATACACAATTTATTATTAAAGCTAAAATATATATATTCCTATCTTGCTATATGGAAAATGTTGATAAAACTGTTTTTATATTTAAAATCAGCATATATGCTGTGTACGATTGTTTTTAGTTTTGAGTTGACGCTTCTAAAATGTTTTATTTAGAAATTCTAGTAATTTTTTGATACAGATATGCTTTATTGCAGGCAGATAGTGCACAGAGACTCCGAAAGCTGATGAATATTCTTGTAGAATTGTGCAAAACTAATCAAAATGACATGGATATCATTACCATCTTTATTTAAACATCCTTAATTACTTAATACTAATTCAACAGGTGACAAAAATATGATGTTAAATTTTCCAAAGGTCCAGCAACTCTTAAGCTTTTCTAGGTAATATACAGGTGTAACACAATATAACTTGCAGGTGTTGATGGTCTGTCTGCTTATTAAAACTTTACTGTCTCTAAAAACTGATATCAAATTCAACAAACAAACTTTACAAGCAAATCTATCAATCATTAAATCTGTATTTATCTTTGTGACTAATATAATATTATTAAAACTATATATTTTTGAATAGCTGCTTTAGTAAGCTTACTCTACTTAACGAAATTGAACAAGATCGCGAGAGAACGATACGTCTACTTCCCAAAAGGACCTCACCAGAAGTGAATCTTTTTTCCTGTTCAAAAAGTTAGAAAAAAACACATGGCCATAACTATCTATCCTTACCTACTAATTTAAAAAAGGATACTAAGATTTATGGGGCAAAGTCGTGGATGTGTGTCTTACCGGACGATACAACTTTACCTCCCGCAGTTTAAAAGATGCAATTTTTATTACAATTTTAATTTCTTAACCTTCGACGCAAATCATCTTGTGCTTTTAAGAGTTAACAGAAAGGAGTACAAAAAGATTTGAAGGCAGCATGGGACACTTAATAGTGCCATATGTTGAAAAATTTAATTTATAAAAAATAAAAAAAATTGAAATTAAAAAAAAATGTTACGAGACTTAATATTTGTAAGGTAGTACTTCTTTTCATAAAAAAACCGACTTGTTGTGAACTGATAAGTGGCTCTATTGCAATTGGTAGGCTATAATAAATACAATTTTTTTACAGATTTTGAAGACGTGAGAAAAGAGAGATATCGTGTGGAAGCTTTTGGTCTAATTTGGTACAGGTGAAGATTGTCAGTAGTCATTCTTTAATGGATATATAAAAATGTTTAATTGTCTCTACAAGAATGTCATCAAGACCTGCAGATTTTATATTTAACCTTTGGCTATTGCCATTTTAATCTTGCATATTAAAGGGGTTGTAAATATTAATACTTATTTTAAAATGTTTCTGATATGGCTGATAATTTTCTAGCAGCTAGCTGACTATTTGGTTGGCGGTTTAACTTCTTAGAAGTCTCAGAAATTTTTAGGACTTTCTAAGAACTAAATTCTCAGTTGTCTTCAGCTAACATTATTTGTTACGACTTGTAAAAAAAAAAGAGATTCAAACCATTTTCAAAGCTTGTGCGTCCATGCCGTCGTGATAATCCCCCATTTTTTTTTAACTTGTTCAGCTATTCGCCAGTGAACCGCATCGGTATGCAGATGGTATATTGCTACGGGAGCAAATTTTTTGGAACCATCTTACTTTTCACTTACATTGGCAAAACATACACAATTAAAATGACCCAGGTAAATGTCGGTAAGAATTTCCTTCTGGCATTTAACATTGTTAAAAATTATAAATTAAAACATTACTATAAATGATCACAACTTCAAAGTGGTTAAAGAATTTAAATATCTAGGAACAACAATCACAAATGACTACAAATTAGAGCGAGAAGTTGAAACGAGAATAATGGCAGAAAACAGATCTTTCTTTGCATTGCAACATCTAATAAAGTCAAAACTTCTTTCACGAGATACAAAAATCCGGATATATAAGACCATAATACAACCAGCAGTCGCATATGGAAGCGAAACATGAACTCTAACAAAAAGAGAAATAAATAAATTGCTGGTGTGGGAACGTAAAATTCTTCCAATGATATATGGCTCTTGCAGAGACAACGTGACAAACGAATGGAGGGGCAGATACAATAACGAGCTAGAGTCTCTATTCGGAAAAGAAAATCTAGTCAGATATATAGAGGCCAATAGACTCAGATGGGCAGGGCATGTGATACGCAGTAACGACAATCGCCTTATAAAAAATGTGTTCTGGAAAAATCCAGAGGGAAGAAGATCTGTAGGGCGGCCTAGAAAAAGGTGGAAAGATGCAGTCAAAGAAGATCGAGAGAAAATGGTAGTGCGAAAATGGGAATTACTGGCACAGGACCGATAAACATGGAAGGCAATAGTAAACGCGGCAAAGACTCACGAAGAGTTGTAGCGCCATTGATGATGATGATGATTTGACATTGTTGCCGTTAGCTCTCAGTTCAATTTGTAGATAAGTCACCTTCAATTGAAAATTGTTATAATGTAATCTGTTTTTTGAAAGTTATATCTTTATCGGTATTAGTAGGCAACAAGCATCATAGCCAAAGATATTTACGACTGAATAGTTACGCACCGTTTAAACTTGATCATAATTAAGAACAATGCTCTATAATGTTTGCCAACGTCAGAGAGACCAAAAATGGCACAAAAGAAGACGAAGAAGACCAGCATATGGTTAAATACAATACATGTTTTTAATATCGTAGGTTTTTACACTATTTTATTAAATTTTTGAAATTTTATATAAAAAAGCTTAACAACTAATTTGAACTTCATATTTTCGTTACACATATTTTTTAAAACTTTTTACTCCGCGTTGGTAGCTGCAGGGAATATAAAACCAACTAGTTATTTTCGACACTAACGAAGAGCAGAATTCGCTTTCCATTTTAAAAATATCCGGTTTGTGGCAGATAAAAGTAAATGGGACCGAAAACTTCCTGTTCCACCATCATTATATTTAATATGAGGACATAATAATGTAGCTACCTAGCATTTTTATCCAATTTAAATGCCACAGTTTTCAGGCCATTTACCAATATTTTTGAAGCGTTTTTTATTAGCGGGTAGATAGGGACTCTGCGCTAGTTATAATGTTTGATTTTTATCTCTACGGTAAATGAGAAATATTATTTTTAAAATATTTATGGAGTTGAAATAATAATGTGAAGTATGTGACCCAAACAAGCTTTACAGCAATTCTGAAAAGTATTGAAAATACCTCTGTGAAATTATTTGGACTGTTCAGCTTTTTTTATTCTTGTGGTTCCACAAGTTTGGTGTCTAAAGATTATATTCAAATAAAAAATAAGTTGATATCGTTTCTATAAACGCTTTTTTTATATTGTAAAAGCATTGCGCCTCAGCTTGAGAGTACTAGAAACTGAAGATTAAACAATTCTTTTGTTGTTGTCAATAATCCTTTCCTCATTCATTAAGCCTAATATTGCTTTTATTTTGTTTTAATAATCTCAAATATTCTTTTGACTACTAAGTTTTGAAATTATTTCTATGAGCTTTCAGTAAGATTTTGTATAGCATATTTAATTTCCATATTTATTTTAAAAATCTTAATTTATATTTCTTTTACTATTGTCATGTTTTTATTTATTTGTATCGCTTTTAGTCTTCTTCTTCTTCTTCCTCTTTATAATCAATTCTGCTTGTTCATTGGCGGATTAATACCTGTATGGAAGGTTGTCACTCCATCTTTTGCGCGGCCGTCTGATACTTCTTTTGCCGATTGGTGACTTATCTTGCTATTTTGACGACACAAGTCTCCTCCATTCTGCTTGTCCATACTCCATTCTTTTTTTCTATTTTGTGTCAATTCATTTATACCCTGTGCGTTACATTTTTTTCTAATGTCTTCAATTCTCTTTTGATATCTCAGCGTATTTCCTGTAATTCTTCTCAGTACTCTCATCTCTGCCGTTTCTAGTAGCATTTGCGTTGTAGTCGGCTGTGTCAGGTCTTGTTTCTGAGGCATATGACATTATTGGTCTTACACTGGCTTTACAAATTCTTGACTTCATCTTAGTGTTATTGTGTCTGTTTCGCCATATAATGTTATTAAGGCATCCTCCAGTCTATTTACTTTTTGTATTTGATCTCTCACTTCTTTATCCAGGTCTCCATAGCTAGACAGTGTAGGTATTTTATTTCCATTACTTGTTCAATACTGATGACATCAATTTCTATTTTATATCTGGTTGGTTCTTTGTTGACTACTATTGTTTTGGTTTTCTGAGATGAGATTGTCATAATAAATTCTTTTGCTCATATATTAAATCTGTTGACCATTCTTTGCAGTTTATCTTCATCTTGGGCTATCAATATTGCGTCGTCTGCGTGACAGAGTATTTTCATGATTAAATTAAAGAGCATGGGACTCAATGAATCCCCTTGTGTTATTCTGCTGTCTATTTCTATAGGTTTTGTAAGTGGTCCATCTATTCTGACTTTTCTGTCTATTTGTTGTTTTGGTAGATGTTTTTATAATATTTAGGGAAACTTCCCTATTATACAAAATATGGATCACATCTTTGAGTATTACTCTATTAAATGCTTTCTTTAGCACAAAGTCACACAGAGTTTTTAGTCGAATGCGTATATCAACCACTATAGGTACTAGGTGAGACCCAGTATGGGTATTAGGATATGTTTCTTTACCTATTTTTAAAATTACTATTTATTAAAATCATTCATGTAGTTACAAAAGAAAATATTAACAAATTAAAAGAATAATCCCAGTGGTTTGCTATATATTTTGCCCTCAATAATTATTATATCCTGAATATAAATATTAATATCCTCATTATGAATATCATCAATATTAATGTCCTCAATATTATTATTCCAATTATTACAATTATCTTTAAAACGTTTTTGGTCCGAGTCGGACGATCATCAGTGACACCAAGAAGTAAGTATTTCCACGTTAAAATAATTCATGCAAAGAGGTCAAATTTTAACTGTTAAAATAAAAAGCATGTGGTTCATATCCAGTTATAATAACTTTTATATTTAAATAATAAATAATATAATAATAATAAATAATAATAATATATTTAAATAAACTATATATTTAAATATATTAAATTTTAGAAATGTGGAAACACGAGGTCAAAGTCATACAATATTACTTTAAGGGAACATGTTTATCTCTGCACCAAAATTTTAAACAATCTTTTTGCCTTTCGAAAACGCATTGTATGGTATTACTTACTTTATCAGAGAAGTACTCAATTCAGAGACATTTAAAATTCAGTGGTATATAAAAATTATAATTTTTAAATAAATTATAGAATTATTTTGCAAAAAATATTAGTTTGATCAATTTCTGTAGCAATTATTCACGCGACAAATGTGGATCGAGGAATATGAATCTTCTTTATCAGTAATGATATACTGATGTTCTTTATCGCTACATTTAAAAAAATTTCTAACTAAACTCCTCATTTAATTTTTGCTTGTCCACTGCTGGACATAGATCTCCCTCATAATTTTTCATCTGTTTCGATCTTGTGCCTTTGGCATCCAATACCTATGGAAACGTTTTAAAATCGCCAGTGTAACGTGTTGGTAGGCATCATCTCTTGGTCTCTATTCCAGTATTCGCGTTGTCAATCTGTTATTTTTCATTCGAGCCACCTTACCTACACAATTTCACTTCAGCCTTGCTACAGGTCTTCTGATTTCCATCGTAGCTGGCGGTTTGAAATCTTGTATTGGTACTAATTCATAAAAATAAAAGATACTATAAGATAATGAAAGAACTTTTTATGTAACAGTGATATTCACTCACATAACACAAGAAATAAGAGACAGTTTGTAGTACCCTATCGACATTTAGAAATAAGTAGGAAGTCATCTACTGTCTGTGGTTTACTACTGTATAATCAACTTCCTCAAAAATTTAAAAACATTCATTCAACTACAGCTTTTAAAAACCAAGTCAAAGAGTACCTAGTGACCATGTGTCCTTATACATTAGGTGAATATTACCAGAGTGTATCTGTGAATGCCCAAGCTGTAACATAACCAAATTTAATGTTATTTTAATTATATTATGATGTCCATAGTGTACGTTTTATATGTATTTTAATGTTTTAAATATTTTTAATGTATTGCTTTCATTTTGTTCTAATGATTAATATTTATAATTTTAGTTTGACTTGCTGTAAACCTTGTTGTAAATTACAGTCAAATAAACTATCTATCTATCTATCTATCTATCTATCTATCTATCTTGTATTGCAGTAAAACTCCCAACATAGCACGCTCCATCGCCCTTTGATCCACACGGATCTTTTTCACTATTCTTTTTGTCACAAGCAATCTACTTTTTCTACTTACCTACTAACTATTCCCTAATAAATCTTTATTTTATTTGATAGCAGTATACCTACCACATAATTGAGTTTTAGACTCAGTACCCTCTTAGGATTATCTACTCCATTAGATCTGCTGATCACCCAAAAGAGTAAAGCAATTTTCTTTCGAAATCAAAACCCTAAAGGTTACAAATAATAAGCAATTATTATATTAGCAACCATAATTGCCATAATATAATTTTTTTAACATAGTTTTGCGTTATTTACTAAGTATAAACATCAAGTTCCTCCTTATAAAGGCCCGATTCACAAATCGAGTTACTTTTGTGAAAACATTATTTTCCTTTCTCCGGTCTCTTTTAAAAGAGAAACGAACTATCACTAGATAATATTTCAAGCATTTTATTTTTTTATACTATTCTGTATGTTTTAAAAGTAGCTTTCGCAAACATAATAAGGATAAATTAATATCACTCAAGAAAGAACTGGTAAAAACATATAATTTAGATGAAAAATATTAACTGAAAGTAAACAAAAAAAAAACTAACAAAAATTCTCGATTTTTATTTCTCCTTACATATAAAATTTCCACTTTTAAAAAAGATTTTACTTAAATGTCTTTTTATAACTTCGAAATTGTCTATTGATTAGCAAATAAAAAGTCGACATTTTTAGTAATTTTTTGGGTGCTATTCAAACTTTTAAAAATTTTCTCGTATTTTTTAATTATGGCGTATAACTGTACACATGAAATTATTTTTTAAATCCACAGTGTTTGGACTATATACAAATTTAATTTAACTAAGTTTTAATAAATATTTAATTAAAGTTTATCCACCGGTAATTTTAAAAATATTTTTTAAAACTGGATTTTAAGTAAACAAAATCATAAAACGTTACCTTAAAGCATCCTGCCATTATAAAAACTGTGAGATCACCGGCTACTAAACACAAATAACACAAACACTTCAGCTAATTATATTCCGAAACCCATCGTTTTAATCGTCCAAATCCAAACGCAGAATCAAAGAAAACCTCCACGACCCCTGATATCAGTTCGGTCTACCAAAAACAAGTGAGTATTAACCTCAGCATATATGGTGAAATATACCGAATTGGACATCCATGGAAGGTGTATTGTATGAGGGTTACACAGCGTGTTTCCGCTGCCAAAGACTTGACAGGTCATTGAATACCACCTATGCTGACGCTACACACCGTTTGGAACGATAACCTTGAATCAGTTTTGAATTATTTGTTAAGAATGGAATGACCGAAAAAGATTTACTGTTCACGATATAAATTAGCAATAGTGGAGATCTGTAATTATCTAATTATCCGTGTTAAACAGCAGCGACGAAAACAGGTAAAAAATTTGCTTAATATGTTGAAATGTGATTGACTGGTAGACGTGTGTGGAAGAAAAACAAGTGTATCGAAAACAAATTACATGAGCAATTAAAGGTATAATGAGGAAGCTGGTTTATTCATCCAATACAAGGGGGACATAAAAAAATTGCCCTCAATTGGGATTTAAATTTGCACAATTTAGCTGTCAAAATAGATAACTAAGAAAATAGTGATAAATGTCAAAAATTTGAATTAATTAGAGAGTTTAATACTGGTATAAATTTCATCAAATTTTAAAAATAATGAGCGATAAGAAGAAAAGTAATAGATATTGTTCAGTGCCACAATGTTGCTCAATGTACGAAAGATATACATCTTGACTACTTTTCAAAGGACAAGAAATTACGAAAAAACTGGCAAGTAGCTTTTTGTATTGCGAAACCTGTAACAAAATTCATAAATGTATGCAGCCGACACTTTAAGAAATCAAATTACTTTTTTCCAGGTAAATCATATTTGATATGAAATTTATTTAGGTAATATTGTCTCAGCCTGGTTCCTTCTCAATCACTGAAATAACGTTTTACTTATTTCTTAGATGTGAGAACTGGTAAACGGTTTTTAGAGAAAGGTTAGATTCTATCTGATAATCTATCGATTCGATCTTTGGACAAAGTGTTGTCCCCTTCACAAAGAATATCTCGAGAAGAGAGATCAAAAAGAACAAAACAAACATCTATCTAGTGCAGTATCTATTTCAAAAGATGTAATGATTAACTCAGATCCAACAACGTTAACAATTACGGAAGATGAAATCGAAATTAACACAGGTACAGCGATTAGAGCAGTTTTAGAAGACATCCGAAATAGTCCAGAGTTGCAGCGGGATCACTAACTGAAAATCAGCACAGAAGAGAAGACTATTCAAGTGACCCCATCTGTATTATGTGAAAGCAAAAAGGTTACTTTGTATAATTTGATACCAACAAATCGCGATTTAAATGCATTCACGGGAATAGCCACTCTAAATTTGCTGGAAAAAATTTGTAAAGCTGCTAGTTTGTTAGAAAACAAAAATTCGAAACCATTATTGCTTCAGACGTATTGTTCTAATGTTTGCTAAGTTAAAAAATGACCTGATTTTTCTTTGCCTTTCTGTTATATTTGGTGTCTCGGCAAACAAAGTTATGTAGAAATTATTTTTATATAACGGTGGAAGTTCTTTCTGAAATATACCTGCAATCCCCTGGCTTGGCCAGGAAAAGAAGAGATTCAAAATGGAAGTTTAAACAATTTCCTAAAACAAGAATTATTTTGGACTGCACAGAATTACTTTTACAAAAAAGCAAGTGTCTCAAGTGTCGTGTAATGACTTATTCTCACTACGAAGTGGACCACACATTAAAAGTTGCGATTGGAATGATTGAAACCATCTGGTTTAATTACATTTGTAAGTCCTGTTTGTGGTGGCCGTATCTCAGATAAAGAAATTTTTATTCAATCAAGATTATTGGACAAATTGACACCAAATAAGGATGCTGTAATGGTAGATACGGGCTCTTTGATAGAAAATGAATGCACTGGAAAGAAAATCGAATTAATAAGACCGTCATTTTTGGGAAAAAGAAAACAATTATCAATGCAAGATGCTCTTTGGACTGCTGAAATTGCTTCAGCAAGAGTAAACGTTGAAAGAACTATAAATCTTCACGGATAAAAAGCTTTAAAATTCTTAAAGCAAGAGTTAATTTATTCCTAGTTTCTTATATGGACTCTGTTATAAATATAATTTCAGGTATTGTTAACCTTTCTGCAAGAATACTTAGTAATGATAAATATTAATTTATATTTGTATCCTGAAGTACCGCTACAATAATTCCTATTTTGAAACCTAACATAAACAAGTCCAACCCGGAATCTTATAGACCAATATCGTTAACATCTTCCTTATGTAAATTTCTAGAAAAATTTTTAAATAGACGGTTACAATTCTTTTTAGAATCAAAAAATCTGATAGTTAATCAGCAAAGCGGTTTTAGGACAAATAGAAGTACAACTGACAATTTAGTGTCGCTAGAATCAGCAGTTAATGAGGCATTTGCAACTAATCGACAAGTTATAGCTGTCTTCTTTGATATAATTAAAGCTTATGATACTATATGGAAATATGACGTTATTGTTCAATTACAGCATTGGGGCATAGATGGAAATTTTCTAGCATTCATCAAAAATTTTCTAGATAATAGAAATTTCCGAGTTAAATCAAATCAGGAATTTTCAGAATACTATACACAAAAAATGGCATACCCCAAGGATCTACACTAAGCGCAACACTCTTTTTAGTAGCAATTAACGATATCCAGTACAGTATCCGAAACCTTGTTAAAGCAATGCTATATGCAGATGACCTCTTAATCTATATTTCTCATCATAAGAATCTTAATAGGGCATCAAACATTATTCAACTTTTTATTAATTTCCTACAAGAATGGTCTAAATCAACAGGCCTGAAATTTTCTACAGTTAAAACCAAAGTAATGTGCTTTTCTCGAAAACATCAAATTCTTGCAAATCTTCCAAAATTAACACTATACGAGTAAGTTTTAGAAAACGTTGAGGTACTTAGATTTCTAGGTATGATTTTTGATTCAAAACTTACTTGGAACAAACACATCCAATTACTTATTAAATCATGTTTACAGAACATAAATATTCTTAAAGTACTAGCAAATCATAACTGGGGCGCAAACACAACATAGCTACTGAATATTTACCAATCCTTAATCCGCAGTAAATTAGATTATGGATCAATGGTATATAATTCAGCTAAGAACTCAACATTAAAAAAATTAGATATTGTACAAAATACCGCACTAAAACTAGCTCTAGGAACCTACAGAACCAGTTCAGTTGAAAGTCTTTATGTCGAAGCAAATAAATCTCCACTTTCTATTAGAAGATTACGTCTCAGTTTACAATACGCAAGCAAGCTATCAACTAATCCAAACAACCCGGCCTACTCCTATGCTTTCTCCACACATTAATATTCTAATTACAATCAAAATCCTAATCTTCGACCATCATTTAGCAAAAGAATTAGCAACTTCACATTTCCGGGTATTATGCATACCAATATTGATTATGCTCCCCCTTGGACTATACAAATTCCATATTGTAACACAGATCTGTCAACTTATACTAAGTACAATTAAAAATAAATATTCATCCTGTCAACTAGTTTATACCGATGCATCAAAAATACCCGAATTGAAAACAGTAGGATCCGCCATTGTCACAGAGGATTCTGTGCTCCACTACCTAAGGACTACTCAATATATTCTGCTGAACTTGTTGCGATATCCAAGGCAGTACAACAAACTCTTAATCGACCTTAAAAAATGACAGTAATATTCACAGATTCCTTAAGTGCAATCCAGGGAATTCAGAAAATATATCCGAATCATCCGATTTTGGAACAGATTAAAAAAGACCTTATGGCTCTACAAAATAATCATAAACAACTACATATTGTGTGGATACCATGTCATGTGGAGATACCAGGAAATGAGATAGCTGATCAAATAGCCAAAGAAGCTTGTAAAATGTAGAGATCCGATGATAGAACTAACCAAATTCCTCACTCAGATATGAAAAAATGCATCAATGAGTACACAAAAAACTTATGGTTACGAAAATGGCAACTTTTACCAAATAATAAATTGCGGCAAGTAAACCCAGATCTATCAGCGGAAACACCAAATTTAGTAAAACGAAGGGACCAGGTTGTACTATTTGTGTACAATTATGCATAAATATTTAAGGTCACGTAAAATTGATTGCACAGATTTAATTAAATATTTTTATACAGTAGTATTAATAAATTTCATCATCTACAGTTCTTATTAATCAAATGATGTAATGCCTTTTACTATCCTGAGTTATCTCTTTGCCTCGTTACTCAGCTCAGCAGGTGAAAGAAGAGAGTCCTGCTTATCGAGAGAAAATAATGAAACCTAGAGGTTACTCGGTTGCCGGAGATGAGAATCTTTATATTCCGCTCTGTTATTCTCACCTCACAGCGTTAGCGACTTCTATTAAATGATTCCACTTCAAAATCTTATGAGTCTCGAAAGGTTGCCATTATATGATTTGTCCTGGTGAAGAATTCCATTTTCGGCATATAGATGAATCTATTGATATGATTGTCTACAATATGCTGATAGTTCATTAATAATGTATGATTTGATAATATATGATCTACATTGTTTTATTTAGATGTAGCTTATGTATGTCGATGTAAGTATTTTAAAACAATTTAATCGATATCCATTAAGTTCCGTTAATGTTTTAATACAATGTCAATAATTCAAATAGGATCCGTATGACAGAATTGTTTCCAACACGTACCCTAAAACTTAAGTTGCAATCCGCATAAATAATGCCCCTTTGGGCATGAAGGCAGTATCGATTTCACGACTTAGATTGACAATACAAATTGTATTCTCAACAATCAATGTCCTAATTGGTCCATTTGACTCCCCAACCAGGTTTAACCTTTCATGTTCTGCATTTGAGAGTCAATTTTCTGGAGGAAACTATACGTTTGATTCGGGAAATAGAGGGTAAATATCTATGAGGTATTAAATTCAACGTTAAATTATCTGCGACAAACAAAGTTAAATCAATATAATATGAACGACTTATAGGGTGATTGGCATTTCTAGAAGTACAACACTACCAACTGCAAATGTATTTGTGTGATAAATAATAATAAGAATGATAACATATTGTACAGTCAAATTTAAATTAGTTGGTGGAAAATTATAAGAAATTCTAACGTTATAAATGTTACATTTGTCATTTTTCTTCGTATAATTATTTTATTGTAATTTCTTTAGATTTTATTAATTTCTTTCCCTTTTGTTTTATTTTATTATTTTTATTCTAAAAATAGTTGGCGCTCAACTCTTCTATCAACTAAATATTCTGAACTCCATAATCTGAATATCAATTTTAATTTGCACCTGTTTCGATTCTGTACTCCATTCTATTCTATGCCATTGACATATATAAAATGTCTATGATCTTAAGTCGTTACAAAGGTTATTATTAGTTGGCAACTTTGTTTTGTCATTTCAGTCTTCACTTTTAAATAGTGAAGGTGACAATGTTTTTTTTCGCATCTTTTGTCTACTTAAGTGGTATTTCTTCTTCAAATTTATGTATAGTTAAATATCAATTGATGCCTGGTTTACCATCATGAAGAAAAAAGTATTAGATGCTCCAAAACTGAATGATGAAAATTTGATATGTAAAGACAAGTACCTTGGGGAAATATACGACTAGAGGCTTACTTGAAATTAGCTGATAGAACGATTAACTATGAACGAGTTGATTACTTGGATAGCTTTAATACAAGCATGGAAAAATCTGGGATTGAAAGCATGCCAAAGTCAAATTAAAAATGTACAAATTAATTGGAATTATAGAAGCTATAAGAAGCACACTAGCGGCTATGGGTCGCTTACATTTGTCAAGAAAAAAGTAGTTAAGAGAATTTAACCGCTGTCCTTATGTGAAGTTACGAGATGGAGTTTTGAGGTATCATGATCCTTTCCAATACAGAGATTTTAGAAATCTTTCAATGCAACTTATTGCGAGGTAGGTATTTGGTTCAAACTTCGTTATTGCACGAGAGCTCCATATGACTCTTTTTAATAAGAAATAAAAGACATTGAGACAAGTCGTAAAACCAAATACTTTTAAAGACTCATCCAAACCAACTAACTCACAGATTTATATCCAGACCTAGCATGATGCTCAGCTTCAAACAGTAAATATCAAGAGACCAAATTTTAGACTTGGTTATAAAGTTTTTCTTTTTTCTACGATACCATGTCTGTCTACACACGTTGACTGTGATCATGTCAGCAAAGTCATAGAACCTGTTCATAACCACTTAAAGACCTCTTCCAGTCAAGTTTTTAGCTAATGATTAAAAAAGAAAACTTACACTGGACATTTTCCTACAGAACCAAATTGAGATCAAGCCACTTGGTTAATGTTGACTTTTTCGTTTCAAGCGATTAAAATTAATTGAGACTTCAGAAAAAAATATAATTAAACAACATTCCAGGTAAGATTATTTAAATTAAGGAGTCATTGCAATAGGTCATTATGTGGATCTGAAAAAACACGGTTTATGAAAATAATAAAAAAACACACACAAAAATTGTAAAAATCAAGCATTTCTTAGAGTCACCTGCCATAATTTTGTTTTAGTACACTCCTTTAATTTTTTTATAAATAAATAATAGGACGTCATTGGTTCGACAAAGTAATAAAATTTGATTGCAGATATTAAGTCTAATATAAACAATTTAATATTCTAATAATAGGTATATTGCAAAACCATGTCCTGAAAATTTCTACCAAAATGCAATGATTTTTAAAATTTACTATTAGGAAAGCAGAAGAAAAATATTTGCTTTGAATGTTATTTTAAAGCAATGATTTTAAGGTTTTAGTACAACTTAGAATCAAAATACTTAAGAAAAATACGTCTTTTTAGAATACTTAAGAAGTTTTATTATCGAAAATTCGTTAGATTTAAAAACTTTGTCAAGAGAGACTGTTTCTCTTTCAGAAGAAAAAATTGGTTATTTAATTTATTTGTAAAGTCAGTGTATAATGACAGCTTTTATGAAAATTTAACTTTAACTACAGCTCTATCATTCACGCAAGTTTAAGTCAAGAGAAATATCGTTATAACCTCATTCGTTTCTACACGTGAAGTGAATGAACGGTACCTTATATGAATCCAATTTGAAGCAATATTTTTTATCGAAATAGTGAATTTATTTGTTGGAAAAAATGTTTTGGAGAAAGTAAGTATTATTTTTTACTGTATAAATATTTTTTTACATCGAATTTAATATTATTATCTAGCTTTATGATGTCATTTATTATCAAACCATATATGCTTTCGTGTGCATTCCGTCTAAATTGGTATAAATCCGTAAAATCCATAAATGGTTTCGAATGAATTCAATCTTTGTTTAGTTATACCGTTTAGAAAAATTATCATTTGGTTTTTGTTTTTAGAATGGATCCTGAGAAGTTTTCTGGTCCATGATTGTTGAACAATCAAACTTAAAAACCTGCCAATATTACCAAAAACGAAATGGAGCAATTCATAGAAACTGTAATATTTATCTGAAATGCAACTGTAGGTCAACCACAAGTATTTGAATCTATGTCCTGCAATAGATGGGACATTAAGGAAGAAACACCTTCTTTTTAGTGATAATAGTAACTTCGTTCCTGTTTTTAATCCAGGCCATGATATACTGTTCAAAATTCAACCTCTATTAGACAAGATTAAACAACACCTTTTACTGGTTTCTAAAGAGGAACATCTAGCTATTGAGGAACAAATTATCCCTACGAAATGCCGGCACCACCTCAAACAATATAATCCGGCAAAACCTCACAAGTGGGGATACAAAAACAAGTACTTAATGGTGTATCAGGTTTTACTTATAACTTTGATATTTTCGATAGTGAACAAAGTAATTGTCACTAGATTGACAGAGACAATGCCGAAGAACGTTAACCATAAAATATTTTTCGATAACTGGTTTAATAGTCCAAAATTAGAGATTTATCTTACAAAAAATGGATTGTTGCCTTTAGGTACGATTCGATTAATCTATGTTATAAATTCAGCAATCCCATCCGAAAAAGAACTAAAGAAAAAATAACGTGGTTTCATTGTAGAAAAAGTTGCCCTCGTTGAAAACGTAAACATAAGTCTAATAACTTGGTTCAAAAATAAGCCAGTAAATATGTTATCAACTTACGTTGGTAGTGAACCTAGAACCACAAAACGTAGGTAGCTCCGAAAAGAAAAAACGTACAAAAGGATTCCATGCCCTTAAGCTGGTGAAGTATATAATCAGCTGATGGGAGGAGTGGACTTATTAGAGTCGATTCTGGGGCTTTACAGAATCCATCTAAGATCAAGAGAATGATATTAACGAACTTTTTTTATATCTTGGATCTGTGTTTTGAATGCATGGATAATCTGGGGTAGAAAAAATAAACAAAATTGCCGCAAATTTGACTTCAAACAAGCCGTTTCTGAACATTTATGTTAATCTGGAAAGCCATTACCAAGAAAGAGAGGTCGTCCAGTAGGACAAAATGGGACTCTAACGTCTAGTCATCAAGGAACTCCAACGTCTAGTCGTTAAGGAGCTCCACCTGTATTAACCAATGGAACAACCACAACACCAACAAAAAGAACAAGAACAGCTCCTGCAAGAAAGACATCAAGAGATACTGTTAAATTCTGTAAGTACGGACAATATTCTACACATGCCAGAATGCCAAAAATATCGCCAACAGTGTCAAATATGTACAAAAAAAACTTACACCAAATGTATAAAGTGTAAAGTATTTTTATGTTATACTAAAAAAAGGAATTGTCTATCACAATTTCATAACTAGTCTATTTTTGTATGTCAACATTTAATTAAAATATGTTATATATATATATATATATATATATATATATATATATATATATATATATATATATATATATATATATATAATGCATGCGAAACCACAAATATATTTTCAAAAAATCTTTAAATGTACTTAATGCCTTAATAAAAATCACGATACCTACATAATTTTTATTTCATAATATTTTATGCAGTAGAAGATTTATTATCAGGAAAACAGAAAATCTAAGGAGTTGGCCAATTAAAAATTGTTATCTGTTTTGAAGTCCAGTTTAGTGCCAGATAATCAAAAAAGCAACAGCAATTTATTGAAAAGCCGATCTCTGCGATTTTTTTTTTAAAATCTATATTTTTATCAAGAAATCAGATAACCAAAACAGTTTTGGAATCGCATAGTCTTTCGATTTTAAAAATTTATGAGGAAAGTAGAAATGCAAAGAGAATAGTCCATCCAACAACCATTTTTTTCCTGACAGTGTATTTTAAAAATTTTCAAGAAGAAATTTTTCAGAAAAAATGTTAGCTTTTTTTTTACTTTTGAAATCATTACATTTGATTTTCATCTAATTCCGGTTGATAAGATCCGATAGTTTTGTTTATGACCCTGTAAGCAACACGCTAGTTAAATCTCCAGAGGGAAGAGCATAACCCGGCTTCGGCAGCGATTGAATGGCGGCGGTGCGGGTGCGGTAGGTATAATCGGCGACGGAGGTACAACCCCGTTTCCTAACACAGCCCAACTAGAGGCCATTCGACCCGCAAGAATACTCTTAGGAGGCAACTTCCCCTGGATGACTTATAGTTGCGCTTCTCGCTCGATCGCTACCATGTTCATTTCGCTATTAAAAAACTTTTCTTTTATGAGACATAAAACTGGAGAAAAGTTTTTCTAATTTACAGCCAGTTGATATCGGCAATTAGGTTTGTGAATTTTAGAATTAGATTAGATCAAGTTTTCTTCTTTTAATGCTATCGGCACTATAATAATGTATTCAATATTTTTCTACAATATCTAAACTATTGACTATTATTATTACCAGATTTAGCCATACGGCTCATACTCCCTCAGGGGAAAAGGGGAAAATTCACCTATCCCAGATATTTACGGTATCAAAAGGATTAAGCTCTGGTGGGACTCTTTTCGTTTTCATTCTGCATTGTCTTTGTACTTGAATTTCCAGATCTCTGTACTTGGCGATACTCTGTACATCGATAATTAATATGCTCGTTGAGAGCATCCACTGTAACCATAAGAGTTGGTAATTTCATCGCAGTATTTAACAGATGCTCGTTTTTCTGATCATAAAAACATACTGGATTCGACATCTTCAAGCGCACAATCAAACATACATACAATACATGCATACACTCCATGTATGTGTAAACATATATGTAGAAGGTCCCACTTTATTAGTTAGCAGATAAAACAAGCTGTATGATGTTGTTTCTCACCATTTGAATACGTATACATGCAATATGTACATTTACCAATACTTAAAAATCGACTTGCTTTGAAATTAAAAAAAAAGTCTTTCGTTTATTTGTAAAAAATTTAAGCAAAAAATTCAGTTAATATAGTGGTACTCTGATAAACGAGTGCTTTCAGATAAAAGCTGTCTAACGAGCTAGCGATTTTTTGCTTTAAAATGAAAGCAAGATTTGAGATTCTAGGAATTGCAGATTACACATTTGCACACTACCCCAAACTGCGCCCCACTTATTGGCGTTGAGTGCAGCATGTAAAAGTTTCTCCTACCTCAGACTACACCTCAGTCTGTGTGCCTGTTTCACTCGTTTTCGAAGCATTTTTGTGTAAGTTAAATAGTGAAAAGAACTTACATAATGGCACAGGAGGAGACGACGTCAGGTCACAAGTTATGTGGAGGCAAAATCTAAAGACGTAGGTTACCAGGAAATTCTTTGTGAAGTGGATAAACCTGGTGTTTGACCCTTATGAAAAAAAAATTTACAGGAACACAACCTAGCCATGTAAGTCCTTCTTGTCCTCGACAATGCTCTAGCTCACTTACCAAATATCGACGATGATTTACTCGAACAGTTTAAGTTTATAAAGGTTCTCCACCTACGACCCAACATCATCCCTATCCTGCAGCCCATTGATCTTTGAAGAGACGGTGTCTCTTTGCCGTACTCCTCACGGTATACAAAATTTATTTGTTTCTTGTTCAGATAGTCTTACACTCGCTGTTACATTTTTAGATATATTTGATTATGTTAGTGTAGCGATGGTCTATTTGGCATTCTGTCAATGCTTTAGTGGTATCAAATGCTTTCCCGTAGTCGACAAATATCAGTGTCAATGGTTTGTTGTATTCTGCAGACTACTCTACCAGGTTCTTTATCACTAGTAAGTGGTCGTTAGTGTGTATCCCGATTTAAATCCAGCTTGTTTTCTAGGCTGATAGAAGTCTAATTTAGCGTCCAGTCTTTTTTTGATAATTTTTGTGAAAAATTGATATATGTGTGAAAGAAAACTGATAAGACGGTAGTTTTTTAAATCTGTTATGTCTCCTTGCCTGTGTAATAAAATAATGACTGCATTGTTCCATTGAGAAGAAGTTTTTCCTCGGTAGATGCATTCGGTGAAAAGCTTGGCCAAAACCTGGATAATTTTATTTTCATCTAGTTTCATCGCTTCGATCACTACTTTATCACCGCCAGGGGATTTGTTATTTCTAAAAGTGCCATCTCTGTTTGTTATTTTTTAAATATTTTTGTTGCTTATGGTGTTCGTATTTCGGCTCAAAACTTTTAATTAAACTTTTTTTTTCTTGAATTATTTTAATTATTTTTCTTGCATTGTTTTTTCTTACGTCTTTTCGGACTGACTGGTGAATATATTTATTTAATTTCTTCATTGTTATGTAGTTGGAGCCGTATTTTTCCGTCAGCTGTCTTCTTTCACCTATTAGCTCTTTAGTATTTTGGCTTAGTTTTTCTTTATGGGTCAGAACAATGGAGCAGCACTCTTTTTCTGTTTCTTTTCGAAGTTAAATACCAAATAAGTAAAAAATATGCAATAATATTTTGACGTGACAACGTCTTAAATTAGGTTGTGGCTCGGAGTCACTCATGAAAAAGTGTAACGCCCGCTCACGTCTGTTACGATGAGTCACCGAACGAGAGAGAGGCCCGCCGGACCGGCGAATGCCTTGCGTCTCTCTCCCACTCAAACATGATCGGTCCGCTGCGCGCGCAGCACTAGAGAATTAGGCGCGTTGAATCGGTGCGTGCTTGTGTCTCTGTCTTTCTCGAGCGTTCTTGGCGTTGGAAAACCGAGAAAGCATCATAATACAAGTTCACACGTGTGGTTAAAGTATCGTCAGCTGTGTCTGTAGTGAAAATGTGGAGTGCTTAGATTCGTCATTTACAACAACTACAACAATAAAGGTAAATAATTGTACACTAATATTTCATTATCGTAAACTATGATTGATTGATTAATTGTTAGATTGACACAAAAGTTGAGAAACTGAGTTTAGAGGTTATGTCATACTATTGACAAATGTTGATAGTGTTAAGTAAATTATTAGTTTAAATCACTCTGCAATCAATCGTAATTCAGTCGATTGAGAAGAAACAGCGCGTTTCAACTGCAAACAACTATTGTGCAATTTAATATTATTCATATTAATAAATATTCTACCGAGAAAAAAACGTTGTCACGTAAAATCTTCGCCCGTTAAACCGACTTTACAGGCAACCGATTTTTTTTACTTAAAATTTATCCCTCTATCCATTTGTGGAGTTATCTTTGATATAAATTTTTTTACCGCTGAGTCGGGGTGGTATTCATCCCGGAAGAAAAAGATCACATTGGCATACATAGGGTGGATTTGTTGATTGTTGAGGTATTTACTACCCACTGTTAAAATATCAAGAAAATCGTCAAGGAAATCGAAGATAAAAACCTTGATACACTGGCTATTACGAATGTTCTATTTTTAATTTGTTTTGTTACAGCTTCGTTTCGAAAGTTCAAAATGCTGTGTCTCTGCGAAGCGATAAGATTTTATTCACGTTTGTCTTTGATAACTTAACTATTGGAGTACTAAGCGATGTAACAAAAAAGAAACCACACCGCTAAAAAATAAATGACAAATTCGTAATGACAAATGCCTAATAACAACTGCCTAAACCCTGACACAACGAAGATGAGCTATTTATGCGAGGCCCTGCAAGCCTTTCTATTACTTTAGTAAATCTTAAACAGAAAATATTAAGCAAATATTTAGGTATATTAAGCTGTAAAATAGGAAAGTATCGCTTAAAAATAATATTCTTGAATTACAGAGTTGTATGTTTCGTTCATTAACCTTAACGAATTACATATTAGACGTAGATCAATTAAGATAACGCAATTTAAATGTTTTCAACGACGTACTTTGAAGTTCAATAGCACCGAAAAATCAGATCGTTGATCGTTGGGAGGAGCTGTCAAAAGAATGCGGCAAAAAAAGTTTCGTAAAACTATAATTATTATTATGTCATATTGATTTTAACATCTTTGATTATTGGTACGAGGTTTGATGTAACATGACGGGAAATCAATTCGAATGGTATAATAAAAGTATTACTGGGTTTTTCCTATGTAACTAATATGGATGTTATTGGAGAAATATTCAACCCAACCTAAATATCCGCGTGTGTAAAATTTTAAAATATTTCAATACTTTTGTATGTTTATTCAGTAATATTTATCATTATATATATTACGTCGATACATCTCTGAAATCTGTCAAGAAATAGAAAATCACGGATATCGAAATGAAACCAAAGACCTCTTCCGGAAAGTGAAAATTCTTGCGAGAGAATTTAAACCCAAGAACTATGCAATAGAGGACAAACATGGTATTATCATAAGTGATATCGACAGAGTGTTGGAAACATGGAAAAACTATTGTTCAGAGCTCTACAGGGAAGAACACGTAAATCTAGGCCACACTTCAGCCCTCGAAAACATCGCATACAACCCTGAACCTGAAATTTTGCTGTCCGAGATTGAAGAAGCTGTAACTCACCTCAAGAAAAATAAATCCCCTGGCTGCGATGATATTACGGGAGAGCTCCTTCAGAACATGGGAGACAAAGGATGTTACATAATGTGGAAACTTTGTAATAAAATTTGGAGATGCGGAAAGTGGCCCAGAGAATGGGCCCGCACATCATTGTGCATACCAATCCATAAAAAAGGAACAACTACAAAGTGTAGTAATTATCGTACCATCTCACTGATTTCCCATCCAAGCAAAATATTACTAAGCATCATTAAACGCCGTTTGCAACAATACTTAGACAAACAAATTCCCCAAGAACAAGCAGGCTTTGTCAAAGGGTAGGGTACGAGAGAGCAAATCCTTAATATGCGGCAGCTCATAGAAAAGGCCCGCGAATTTAAAATTCCAATAATAATCTGTTTTCTAGACTACCAAAAGGCATTTGATTGTGTGAAGTGGGAAGTTCTCTGGACAGTTCTTCATGAGATGGGAGTTACAGACCATTAGGCAATATTAATTAAAAACTTATACGAAGATAACTCAGTTAAAATAAGAATTGAAAACCAGCAATCTGATACCTTCAAAACCAGCAGAGGTGTACGACAAGGGTGCATACTATCTCCAGACCTGTTCAATTTATATGGAGAATACATAATGAGGAACGCACTCGATGGATGGAGAGGCGGCATCTCCATTGCAGGAAAAAAGATCTCAAACTTAAGATTCGCAGACGAAACAACACTGATAGCAACATCTGAAGAGGAGATGTCGAGACTGATAAAGAGAGTAGAAACCGAAAGCAACAAGTGCGGGCTCAAGATTAATAATCAGAAAACAAAAATCATGATTGTGGACCACGCGAATATCCTCCAAACAACAGGCGCCCTAAATCAATTCGAGAAAGTAGACGAGTTCACGTATCTAGGATCTTCCTTAAGCAATGCAGCCTCCTCCCATACGGAAATTCGCAGAAGAATAGGGATGGCCAAGAACGCGATGAGTCGACTGTCAAAAATATGGAAGGACCGCTCTTTATCCAAAAAACTCAAAATGAGACTGGTACGGACACTCATTTTTTCAATCTTCAGTTACGGTGCCGAAACATGGACAATAAAATCAGAGGATAGGAAAAGGATTGACGCATTCGAAATGTGGTGCTGGAGACGAATGCTACGCGTCTCGTGGACGGAGCACAGATCCAATCAGTCGATTCTCGAAAAGCTAAACATTCAGACCAGACTCTCCTCTCAGTGTCTTGCAAATGTTTTAAAGTTTTTTGGCCACATTGCGAGAAGAGACAATGACAACTTAGAAAGACTAATTGTATGCGGAAACGTAGAAGGACGTAGAGGCAGAGGACGCTCACCTATCCGATGGTTAGATCAAGTGCAGAAAGCCACTGGAGAGACGTTTTCCGAGTCCATAAGAGCAGCCCAAAATCGCAAGAGATGGAGAGAATTGACAGCCCGCATTGTAGGAAATCACGATCCTCAGCAATGAGGAAACTTCCAATACGTTAGCAAATTCATATGTGACTGCTTTAAATTGTTATAAAATGAAGTGTCAAAAAAAATTGAACCTAAATTTTAGTCCCAAGATTGTGTATGCCGATTTCGAAAAAGTAATCCATGCAGCTGTAAGTAAAGTGTTTACATCTGCGAAAATAAAAGGATACAGATTTCATCTCGGATAATCATGGTGGAGAAAAATTCAAAAAGTTGGACTGGCTACTGAGTACTCAAAAGACAATGATGTCGGACAATACCTTAGATATATGTTTGGTCTACCGTTCCTAGATCTATTATACGTAGGTGAGTGCTTTGCTCTAGACTTTAGTGAGATCAGCACAACAGCAAGCCGTACAATACCTGACATAATATGAAATCTGTTTAATTAAGTCTTACTGATACCATCCGTATATATAAGTTACTTTCTATTCTTTCTATACACTTAGTGTCTATAAATATATGTAACTACAAGGCAAATGGTAAAAGTGATTCAATTAGCTATTAGTTCAATACTAATTATCACTACAAGATATACTCTGGTATGTATAAAAAAAATACAATAAAAAACGAATGAAAATTCTTGTTGAAATGTTGATATATCAGATAAACAAATAAAGAAACCTCGAAAGTTTCAATTACTAAGACCTTCGTTGAGCTTGTAAACCAAAAATGCCATAATGAAGATGGATCGATAACAGACAATCGGAAGCGAAACATTAAAAAATTTGGGTAATTAGGCCTATATTCGAAGGATATATTACACCTTTATCAAGGTTAATGCTATAATACCATTGTATTAGATTACATCATTACTCTATCACGATTAGGATCTAATACAAATAAATGAAGTAAATTGAGGATCATTATATTATAGCACTCTTATCAAGTACACTATCATAATGAAATGGATTACTATAATCGTGAAGCATAAATATAGATGATTTTATATAATGAAGAGTTTTTACTTTCATTATTGAGGGGTTCGAGTGTACAGTCTGGTATGTGACAGAAACATAATTTTGAATAAAACCAACTATAGTTTTGCAAAATTATTTTACATAAATCTATTCGTTTAAATTAATAGAACAGTAGCAACAATAGTACCGGTATGGTTGCAATATTTTTTTAATATAATAGTTTATATGATTTTTGTAGATCTAGCCTGTACTTACCACATTTTACACTAAGCTGGTAGCATACATCGCATTGAAAGGAGACTTTAAAGAATTAGTAGGCACATGTCTACACATGTTTATTACAAATAATATTTTCTTCCACAAAAAACTGTAACTAGTACGCAAAAAACTTTTAGTTATTCTTATGTCACTTTTGACTTAAAATCTTTGTAAAACGAGTGACATGCTTGAGGGATTCATTGTAAAATAGACAAAACATGCTCATATGTTCAATTTTCAATTTCAAAAACTAAATCGTATTTATTTATTAAAATCTCCATGAAATGAGCTTGAAAAGAAGTAGGTCCGCCTCTCTTTTTTAATGGAAAAGGTATAAATGGACCATGGTAAGTGTCAGAAGCATGTAAAATTGATGGATTTTCTGCAGAAAACTCTATTGATTTGTTTGACATTCTCTTGTGCTATCCTATAAATAAAATAGAGAAGAGTTATCCATATATATATATATATATATATATATATATATATATATATATATATATATATGCCATATTCATATTTAATTACTGAAGCATGCCTTTGAATTGTTCTAGTTGGTTATAGATCAATTATAATTCCCTTAAATTGTTTATTTAATTTTTCGTAGAATTTTATACTATATATTTATTTATATATTTATTGCCTCTTTAATTATTTCTAACTAGTATAATATTATTTTTATTCCCCACAACTTAATAAATACTAAGTGTTAAAGAACGTTCATTAAACCAACATTTAAAGAGCAACCTTCTCCAGTTTTAACATGTTTATAGTTAAATTAATATTCATTTTGCGTTGGGTTACTCCACCAACTCATTTATTACTTTTTTATGGGTGTATTTGGCTTTCATTATGAGAAAAGGTACACAATAAATGATTTTCAATAGAAGAGTTTTATTCAAAATGGCACATTTTTGTGTGAGAAGCTACGGATGATCGATCTTTGTGTGTTGTTGACCTGAAAAAGTGTCCATGTGTGGGAAAGTTGAGCTGCAATTATCTAATTTTAATTATTAAAAAATTGTAACAAGTATTATCCAAATATATGTATTTTTATATTTGTAGTATGTAGAGTATAACATTTAAATTAATATTAATACCATGAAAAATATTCTAAGCTTTCACTCATACACGCCTAAATATTTGTTCTTTTTTCTTAAGGTGTCAAGGGGTTGGTGATCAGTATGATTATTAATTTTAAGTCTGTTCACTGCTGCTCTAAAAAGCTTGTTAGACGCAATTAAACAACTCTCTGAGATTGGTATTGTAATTTTTGTATCTTTATTCCATTATTCAGTTTTAATTCCTAACAAAGTCTTCACAACACTTTTTTATTCGTGTTTCTATCTACTTAATATATTAGTAGGATTCTTTTGTACAGCGTCATCTCGAAAACTTTCACTTTTCTCAACATCGCTTGAGTCAGGGTGGCTGCCTCTACTCTATATCTGGATATCTTTTTGTATTTTGAATTTTCATTAGATTTTTTAGTCTATCAACGCATTGGGGATATTATTTCACCACAAAGACCAATGGGGAAGCACGATTACTATTATTAAAATAGCGCAGCCACAAACGAATAACATTTTAAACCATTATATCAAAAATAATAAATCATCATCATCATCATCATCCAGCCTCAAGAGTCCACTGCTGAACATAGGCCTCTTCCTCATGTTTCCAACCCCGTCTATCTTGCGCCGCTCTTATCCAGTTTTGATTGAGTCTTCTTAAATCGTCAGTCCATCTTGTAGGTGGTCGACCGACGCTTCTATTGTCTTCCCTTGGCCTCCATTCCAATAACCTCTTTGTCCATCGCCCATCTGTCATTCTGGCTATGTGTCCTGCCCATCTCCATTTTAGTCCTGCGCAGACTAAAATGGAGAAAATAATAAATATAGAATTTATATTGGGAAGAGAAAATCAATATAGTACAAATTTATACACTAATAAAGAAAAATTAGAATTAAAAGTCATAAATTTTAATGAAAAACTAGAATTCACTTCAGAAACAATAGAAAATGACACAAATATATTAATAATGAGAGATTGTAATCTAATAATTGGAAGAGACTAAAACAAAAGTGAAAAGAGTACAGTTGCGAAACACGAAACAAAGACCAAAATAAATAAACTTAAGAACGAAGAAATCAGACAACAGAAAAATCAATAACCTTTATTAAAAACAACTGGGAAAAAACAGTTGGGAATGATGTGTATATAACAATGAGGAAAAACCAAAAGAACAAAGGAACGAAAAAAGTCAGAACAAGAAAAAAATGAAAAATGAATTTGGAAAGAAAAATTTAAGGAAATGGATATACAATACACATAAAATAAAGAAACTGGCGTCAGAAGGCTCAAATATTTACGTGAAGAAAAAGGTAAATCTAAGCAAGAGGATTTTTTAGGATTAATTTATTATTACCATATATATTAGGAAAATACTAGGCTGGTTTCAAAGGTGGTAAATCGACAATTCATCAGATTGCAACCCTAAAACAAATTTTCGAAAAAAACACTGGAATATGGCCTTGATACTAAACACACAGACTACAAAGCAGCCAACAACTCTGTGAATAGAAGAGAAATGTTTAAAGCAATGAAAGAACTAGAAATACCAAATCAGTTGGTAAATTTAACAAAACTAATTCTTGAAAAAGTTGAATGTAGAGTACCATTCAGGGAGAACTGTCTAAACTTTTTAAAAAGAATAACGGGCTGCACCGGTGACCCACTCTCCTGTATAGTGTTCAATCAGGCTCTGGAAAAAGTAATACGTATGTCACAGATCACAACCATTTGTTTAATATATAAAAAATCTAATTTAATCTAATGTAAAATTTAATATAAAAAAAATGAGAAATACGTATAAGCGGATACACAGGTACGTGAAATCAAATCTTAACTGTCTTTTCCTTTTTAGTCCGATATACTCTGTACGAGTACTAGAAACCAATTTGCTAAGAATTTTGCTTAGTTGAGGAGATATGTTGTGGAATGCAATTTTTAGATTCCCCATGCCTCTAATAACATCTTAATCAAAGTCTGGTTTGCCTTGCAATTCTTAGAAGGCACAGATTAAAGCAAAATTCTTAATTTGGATTCGAAAATTAGTTTACGGATTTAAATATCAGATGTCGCTATTTGCGTCTATACGAAGCCATATTAGAGTTGCCTCGTAAGATAGAAAAGATTTATTTTCACGTTTAGAGCGACTGTGAAAGCCGTTCTGAAGAGGCCGAAATACGTATAAGCGTATTAACGTATTAACTGTCTTTTCCTTTGTATAAAAAATACGTGCAAATCCTTGCCTATGCTAATGATATCAATATTGAGAGAATGGTAATTCTTGAGGTGACTAGGACCTATACAGGGTTGTAAGGCCAGAATGATGATGGTGCTGGAATTAACTATAGCGGTTAAAATTATTTGCACTTATTTATATAACTGTTAATTTAATTGTAAAATGCATACTAGACTGCTTCACTTACGAATAACTGTTTTATTTTACATTTTATTTTTATTTTCATTCCATAATACTCGGGATAATTCAGATAAATTGCCAAAGAATCTAAAAGTAGGCTACTCATCCCACTCTAATTCAATATAGACCATTTAAATACATGCAAATTGATTCTGTTGTTTAAATTATATACGTCCAATTATCATTTTTAGTAATTTAACATAAATCTTCTAAAAAATATCTGACCTGATAGCTCCTAAAAGCCGAATATTAATTTTTTTAATTAAAAATGCAGATGTTTTATCGAATTTCGTATAACGTAAACCTCCCCCGATTCTCGAAAGAACTTTCTTATGCTTTGTTTAGGCCGTCCATAGTCGTTTAAGATCTAAATTTGAAATTTGGGGTTTTCGTTCGGCTTGATGGCCCCTCTCCGGCCTGTCGAAATTAATTATTCACAATTTTCGAGTTAATTACTTAATTTGGGGAGTAATTTGCAAGTAAAATTGGATCTTCGGATGCCTTCATTTTTTCGTCCTAATCTCAATTAGAAACGATAATTTCACGGATTTGTGGATCATCGAGTGTTTCAACCTTTTTTTACCTACTTTCGTTTATTATGTCGGGAAATATTAACTCAACTCTTCGAAAAGATATTAGAACAACGAAGAAACAGCTGTTGTTCTTTATTATAATCTTTTTTAATTACATTTTTCATTAAATTACTTTATAGGTAGCCATCGAAAAATGCGTAATCGTTATATGGGGCCATTGGGTTTACCTTGTACTAGAATACTTTTGGTTTTTTTGGAAAAAATAACCAGCTTTGCCTTATTAATTCCAAAGTGCCATGAAGTAGGCAACTTAATAACTCGTTTTGTTTATGTTCTCCAATCAAATACATCCCAATCGATACCGATTTTCCGTACAGTGAAATGATTTATTTATTTGTGGTTTATTACTGAAATATTCTATCCAGTTAGCTTATCTAGGGTTACATTTGATTTTTGGTTGTATTGTGTTACTAAACTGTTTCCTCAATATACTAAATTTTATAAGAATGAGAAATTGGTCCGATTCAAGAGTGTCTGTTACCTCTGTCCAGTTAGTTTTATCAGAGAAGAGTTTTGACCCAACCGATGTATTTTTGTAGGTACTTATCATCTAAAATTCCCAGGTTATTTTGATCTAATGCATTTACCATCCTTTTGCCAGATTAAATGATTTTATATGAGGCTCATATAAAATGAGTTCATGATGCGCATTAAAATCTCTTCCAATTATTGATGTATCATTTATATTATTAAAAAGATTGAAAAAATTGTGGTCATTAACTGAAACATTTGGAGGACAACACACAAAAATACATTTAATGGATAGTTTTTAAGAAACAAAAATTTCTGCTACCCGGACTTGCATACCATCTGCTACATTATTAAGAAATACTTCTTTGAAGCTGAAGAGTCCTTTCGCACAACAGAACATCAACATCATATTCTAATAATATTTTTACAAAGCTTTATATTTTTACAAATTTTTAATTGGTTGAGGTTAGATAATATCGTCATCGTCAGATATATTTTCATTACATCTATATACAATATTTTTAATATAATTTACATGGTTGACTGAAAGTTCTTCAAAAGATTTTACTTCACTTAGTACTTTCTGAAAGACCGTGAAAAACTCTTCAATAAATTCATCTGACTCTTCAGATTCAAAATTTTCTCTTGGTGGTATATTCATAGGTTTCTTAAAATTGAATGAAACCATTAGAGGGGGATTTGATATTTGAATGGGAGATGTGGCTTTTTTGCTTCCTGTTAATGTTCTCGATCTGAGTTGAAGGGTTGCGATTTCAATCTGTTTGTAAAGGAATATAATTAGTTGATTTAGATTAAAAAGGTTGTCTAGGATATTTGATATTAGGCCTACGTGTAGGCAAAGGGAAACTCTTCCTGTGATAAATAAGATAAAACTTGAAATTTATTGTTTTATTGAAACTTTTAATGTTGTTTTATTTAATTTTTTTTGCTTCCGTAAAAGCTAAATTCTCCTTAGCCATTTTCTCTTCGTTATTTCACTTTATTTTATATATGTTGGGCAAGATTTAGAGATTGATTTATGTGAATTTATTTTACAGTAAATACTACAATTATCCTGTGGATCCCGACATGAACGAGTTTCATCTTTTGTTTTATCATAGTTTTTGCAAAGAGCCACTGTTCCACGACACAGCGTCGCTACGTGATCATTTTCAAACACCTGAACATAGTGTAGCAAGATATAGAATTAATGAAGATGTTTGAGTGTAACATGTTACCCGCGAATATTACTATGACTGTTTGTTGAGGGACATATTATATTGTTGCTCTATTAGAAATAACCTTTCGCTTGATTCTCCGAATTTCAGTAATAGTTACCGCAGATAGAAATGTGTTAAAAGAAATTGCTCGTCAAAAGAAGTATCAACATTCTTAACAATTCCCTTCCTCGATATTAAATTATTTGGCATATAACCAATTAAATTTTCGTTTTTTAATTGTTAATTAGCCGCTAGTTTATTGGCGTCATTAATTGTTTTTAATTGAACCCTAATTATGTTTTTGCCTACTCTATTAATTATTACAATATTTTGAATATTTGTTTTTTTATGGAGAATATGACCGACTGCCATAGAACGTAATTTACCTATATTTTCATTATTGACATTTTTACTAAATACGTAGACATAATCTGAATACAGGTTGGATTTTTTTAGATTGAAAACTTTACTTTTTTGCTTGATATCTGAAGGTATGTCCTTATGTTTATCAGTTGTGTTTTTACCATCTTGATTATTGGTTGTCATGGTATTAAATGTCTACGCTTACTCCTTCAGTATCCACTGTTCCAGCTGAACCTCTTTTGGAGTATCTCATGAAAGTGATTTTGGAAAAAAATCTCCTATGTAAAGCCTAAAATACTTATTAAGGAATAATTAGATTTTAATGAGAATTCAATAAATGTTAATTACTATTTAGAAAAGAAAACTATTTTTAAAATATCCGCACTCTACAGAGGTTAAAATAATGTTAATTAAATAGTGTTATCAGACATTAATAGTGACAAAATTCTGCCATACATAACAAGATATAAACTGTAGGAAATGTTGCAAGAATTAGACTAAGTTTGAGAGAAACTGGATAAAAAATCAAAATGTGATAATGATAATGCTATCGTGTAAAATTATTTTACAAAAAAAGAAGCATTATATTTAGAATGTTACTGTTTTGAATAAAATTAAGTACGAGAATTTTGGTCGTTAAAGGATCAAGATCAATTATGTAAAAATTGTGTCAACGCGCGCACTGTATATTTTGCATTTTTATTAGTTCCTACCATGATACACATATTGATAAGCATCAGATATTCCCTTCTCTGCTATAATCCTTTAATATGTAAATAGGAAGAAATAGATAACACCAGTCTTGTCCAGAACCTTCCTTATTTGACACAATGCGAAACATGCCCAACTGATAACAAATGGTCACTTCGTCCTTCTATACATAATCGAGCGCTATTTGGAGTAGGAGAGTCTTTGATGTCGTGTATATCGGACACAATAGTGCAAGTAACTTGGAAATAGTCTTGTCGATAAATATCGTGCCGAAGGAGTATCGACAACACATCCTCGGAGACATGTTTATCTGGCAAACTCACGGAACAAGGAGTTTTGATAAGCTCGTCACGTAACCGCTATAGAAATGCTCTTGCCGGTTCTTCTTCTGCCAGTCAGGGTGTGAACATGTGCTTTTTATTGCGTTGCTATCCTACAGGATGGAATTTACAAAATTTGTCCAGGGACGGCTTCTCGCAAGACTCTTTTAATTTAAAGTAAAATAACGTACTTTTTTAATGTATACCTAAAGTAGATCGACTGTAACGTTCTCTTCGATGAGCTTTCATCTCTATTACGCCTGCTTTATATTATTTTGTAAAAACTGTACTAAATATCTAGTCTAATCAAATAAGTGAGACAATTCAGGATTATACTGCTAGGGACGAGAAAAGGTTCATTCGTACCATCGACACTGGCTTTGTTCACTGACGTAACGAAGAAAAGCCGTATCCATTTATATAAACCAAGGATGATCTAAAAATTCTAGAATTTTCTTAATATAAAAGATGACGGCATCCGGTTGCCTTCAGTTGTCGTCAGCTCAGTCTACCAATTCAGCTCAAGCCGGCAAGGAACTTTCATTAACTCCCGCCTAAACGCCACGTCAGTCCACTACATCACCATCGATGGTATAAATAGTCCTTCCCCCGTCCTAAGCACAAGTACTGCAGTGAACAGTGAATGGTATACAAATTAAGTTCCACAAGGAAACTAAGTTCCTGTGAGGAAACAAGGACACAACACTTAGCAAACTAAGTTCCTAACAAATTAAGTGATCTAGGAGTTCAGAAAACTAAGAACCTGAAAACTTTAATAAAGGCTTTAGACATAAAGTCAAAAGCTCGGTGTAGTCAAATTCGATGCAGTTTAACCCGAAATCTAGATAAGTTTTATAGTAAGTTTTCTAATAATATTAATCTTGTCTATAGTTAATATATATTCTGCTTTTTCCGTTGCTATTTGCAGTCAGCTATTTAGCTTTGAACTCTATCTCTCTATCCCCTTCTTTTTTGATCGCCCTTGTTTTCTCTTTTTAACTTCCTTCGCCTGTAGTAGTCTTAATAGTAGAGGATCCGATATAACAAAGACGTTTACCAATCTGTTTAATGGATAAAAATTATTTGATATGTAATTTAGTATGTAAAAAATTAAAAAACAATATAATTAAGATGAAGATAAAGAGATGCTCAATATAATTTTGTCCAGACTATAATTAATTAATAATGACTTTTTTATAAATTCTATAGAGAGTATAACAAAAAAAATTAGCACTAAAGGTAAGTACAAAGCATAAGTACTTAGCTACAGCATGAGGAAAAGAATATTATTAACTGTAAAAGAAAATGTTGGATTAACTAATGATGATACTTCACACTATTTGCAAAAAAACAAAATTAAAAGGACACAAAAAAAACTTGATCGTATTACAAAGGACATAAAAGAAACGATGAATCAATTTGATGACACAATTGATCACTAACAGTTGTTTAATATTTTGACCGGCAAAGCTAAACCCAAAGAAGTTGCTGATTTCCTGCTGAACGTCAAAGAAACTGGCAGTCAACAAAAACTAGAGTGTATTTCAAATAGCTCTTCAACTCCTGGAGTATTTGAGAAACCTATAAAACGTAACGAAATCAGCAATTTTTCTTCTCAAAACATCACAAAAGTTCTCATGACTAAAGATAAAAATAAGAAGATATTGATGAAAATGGAACGAGGCATCTTTGGACGACTTCTGGCAGTTAGTGTACAAAAGAAAATAAATTTGAAACATTGTTTGACTTTTGCTTTCGCATTTCCCATGCCGACTGCCGCCCGCCCACTAGTGAAATGTTGAAAACTCCTAAAGCAACATTTGCGAAAACTTTAAAATCGAATACCAAAATGGTTGAGCCCACATTTATTAACGTAGAAATAATAGATGGCTTTTATTACTTACACCTCATTGGTAACTATATCCCAAAACCATTTAAAAAAATTGCGGAATCAATACTAATAAAAATTTATTCTGCGAATGCAGTAGAAATCTATTGAATATTGGCTACACAGAGTGGTATTTTACATAAAAAGCTGACGAAAATGGAAATTTCAAAAACTATCATTGCAGATTTTTTTTTTCAATCAATCCAAGTTGTAACCTTGTTAAGGCTATTGCCTCTTCAAAGAGGAGTGCTCCATTTTTTTGTGAGGCGAGGGGGGTGTGGTAAGGATGAATGTGTGTGGAGTTATAACAGTGGAATGTCAAAGAGCTGGGGTTTAGAAGTTGGTGTATTGTGATAAGGAGCGCACAAGAGGAATTATTGGTAAGCAAAACAAGCCAAAGGGGAGGTACCTCAAAGAGTTACCAGCCATACTAGGAACAGCTCTTAATTAGCGTTTTGGCTTGCAGCTGTTAGCTGCGATATTTTATGGGGATTAATTCTAATATATCAAAATACTTATCAGGAAGTTTGTTTCCAGTGTTATGTAAAAGTTTTGCTGGAGGGAATAAAACTTTTCTTTTAGGAACCCTGGTGAGTATTTGCCCTCGGCGATTGCAAGGAGTTTTCAGTATTTGTTTGGCTCTGTTGTTTGAGACTGTGCTATAGTGCGAAGGATATGAGAGGTAGGATTCTGTCCTTGTGCCTTAATACAACTGTGTACAATTGTTCTTCATAACATTCATAACATTTCTAATATTTGCATTTTTTGTATCTATTTAAATTATTAAAAGAAATTAAGACACCAGATTGTCCGAAATTAGGCAATCAATTTTTATTACGTTCAATTTAAACATTTTTTTAAAATTTTTATTTTATGCTGTCCTTTTCTAACAAACATCCTAATTATTTATAGTGTTTCGATTTACCATATATGAACTTGCTCCTTGAGTATTAACACATCAAAAGTTGTTCAAAATCTATAAGTAAAATCAAAAAGCTATTTAAAATCAGGCGCCTTTTCCATAAGTGTTTTTCTATCATCATTGGAAAAAATTTTATTGTTACTGGTCTCCCACTAATGCCGTTTCATTTATTTTATTCCATCAGTTTTTTTTATCGGTACTCCCACGTTTAACTACGCCTAATATATGTTTATTATACGAGTTTTTTATTTCATTTTCGTTTCTACTATAAAATCGGAAACTTGATATAATTATTTTTTTCGTAACATTATTTTGTGAAAAAAGATATTAAAAGATTCACCGTGTAACATGACCACAAATTTAGGATGTTAATAAAACAACATGCTTTTGATGTAAACCTACCCGTATACCTTATACTTCCTATAGCCTGTTTCAAACTTAACATAAGAAAAACATTTTTTTCTTCCACCCGCTATGAGACCAAAAGAGAAGTTTGAGTAATCATTTGCCCAACATTGTACCTAAATACCAAAGAAAAGGTCTAAAAGAATAAAAAAAATAGTGGAATCCGTTCACTCGTTCACGAGAAAGTCAACTATAAAATTAAGCATAATGTTTGGTGGTGCAAAACTGTAAGCGTTTAAATTAATTAACCGAATTTTTTTACTGAAATAATTGACTACAAATAGTTGCTAAAATATTTATAGGATTAAAATTCTATTTTTTATGAGTTATTCCTTTTACGAACTGCAGGTGAAGTTGGGATACTTCGGAAATATTTAGTGAGAAATATTTTATTTGATATTAAACTACATTATGATGAACGAACGAAACGTTCAAAATCGTTTAAAAAAATAACTAAAATCCGGATCTGTACAAACCAGCAACTATGCCAATACAGTTCGAAAGTCAACAGGGACATTTGCATGCCGCTATCCAGCGTTTGGTAGTTACAACCAGGAGCACAAGGTTACTAATAGCGCCAAAATTGGAAGCTAATAAGGCTGATTGGACTCCGGTCGATGAGACGTCGTGCCGACGGCTATGCCTCGGCGTCCCTCTTCATATTGTCGAGAATAATTGATAAAATAAGTGGTCAGCTCAAGGCTATCAGGACGCGTATGGTAAGTAAACTAGATGGATGCTGCTGCTATGGAATATTCCGTTTAATTGGCAAAGATGCCGCGGGAGTAGATGGTGATATCAGGATAGCGTATTAAATCATTTAAATAGAATGAATTATATCGTCGGTATACTGCGAAAACCATGTAAATGACAAATTTTAAAATATTGAGTTAAGTATACCAAAATTCTCAGCTTTTTTCGCTCTACATACAGGTAAAACCCAATAAATGATACGACTTACCATTCAGCAGATAATTTGTGTAATAAACAAATAACTTACACATAACCAACTTTTTATTTTCAAATAAAACAACATATCGCTGCTTACTTCCATAAAATCAAAGTTCTGTTGCATGTAAAACAAAGTAAGCCCACATATATTATTATGCCGGACAACAATATATTTCTACTATAAATACTGCATACCATATTCAGTAAAAAGGTGATAAGTGTCATTAATACATTTTACGTGTATGATTTATTAAAATTTCTCTTTCATATCGCCTAGTAAAAACCTTTAAGTACACTTACTTCATTCTACCTGAAAACGGGTTGAGTTAAAATTTAGAAATGATTATTAAGCTAGAACCATAAATGATCTTATAACACATACACAGATAGAATAACTGAAGACAGCAGTTCAATTCTTTATGATTCTCAGAACAATATAGTCTCAATAAAGGAATCCATTTTTGATAGTGACTTTACAGCATATATCAGCATATAGCATATCAGCAAAGTGAAGAGGGATCGCTCTCTCTAGGAAGTCTATATGAATTACACACACCTGTCCTTGATAGCCTAAATGATGAGAAAAATGATACTGAAATAGGTGCACCCACGAACAATTTAGTGTCAACTGAAATAGCTAGTTGGATATTAAATCTACTTATAACAAGACAAAGTATAGAAAGACGTACGTCCACTAAAACGTTGGAGAAAAGCTAACTCCAAAGATTGGGTAATAAATGTCGCAAAAAGGAGGCGTGCTGAGGATTTGCCTTATAAGATAAAAAAAAAGAATAGACTAGCAAAATTGCCAAAACCAGTTAAGTGTTCAGAGTGCTTTTACAAATGTGCCAGTTATTTCAGCTAAGATTACAGACAAAGACTATGACGTGATTATTGAAAGTTAGAATGTATAGGCCAGAAACATTTTCTTATTGCACGTATTAAAACGGAGCCACCAATGAGAGTCGTTGCAGTTCGTCAAAGTTTAAAAAACCACGTGTATTTTCCAAAAAGTGTTACTTTTCTTTGAATGGTCAAGACATACAGGTATGTGAGAAATTTTTTTGTAAGACACTTTGTATATCAGCGTCGTTAATACAAGATGTTGTAAGAAAAACTGATATTCTAGGCTGTTATGCAGATACGGATAAAAGAGGCAAGCATACACCGCCAAATAAAACGAACAGTAAAACCCGAAAAATCGTGAAGGCTCATATTGAGTCTTTTCCAAACATGGGCCCACATTATATTCGCCAAAGTTCAAAGCGTAGGTATTTGGACAAAAATTTAAGTATAAGAAAAATGTACCAACTTTATATAAATGACTGTGAGCAGAAGAAACTGGAAGGTGTTGGCGAAATTACATATCGAAGAATATTTTCTAACGACTATAATTTAAGGTTTTTTGTTCCTAAAAAAGATCAATGTTTAGTTTGTAATAAATGTGATAGGGGTTATCCAACTGACAAATCGGATTTAGAAGACAGTTACAGAGAACATCAGAAAAGAAATGAAGTATATAATCTTGAAAAACAAAATGATAAGAAAATATCTAATAAACAACGGGATTTTGTTTCAATTACTTTCGATCTACAGGTCGTACTACAGATTCCAAGTGGATTGACTGGACAACTATATTATTCTCGAAAATTATGCGTCTACAATTTGTGTATATATGAAGCCACATTACTGTTTTGCCTGGTCAGAAATTAATGGTAGACGAGGAAGTTCTAAAACAGGAAGCATTATACTCCACTACTTATCAAAATGTGTTCCAGAATATGTAAGTGAAATAAGTTTATTTTATGATACCTGCGGAGAACAGAATCGTAATCAGCATATTGCAGCCTTACTGGTTATGGGCTGTTCGAAATATAGACGATTTAAATATTATTGAACACAAATTTTTAGAGTCTGGATATTCTTATATGGAAGTTGACTATATGCATAGTAGTAACGAAACCGCTAAAAAACACAGATCTATCTATGGGATGCCAGATTACTTGTCTGTTTTTCAAAATGCAAGAGGAACTAAAAATATCAAGATTGTTCTGAAGCTATTTTCTTGTGGCATTTTAAATTAATTAATATTTAAATGGGAATAAGCCACAATTAAAGGTTAAAATACATTTATTGACGTTTCAATTTCCACTTCGGAAATCGTTCTCAAAATACAAACATTAGTAAATTAATCAAGATTGATGATAAAAAAGTATGTATAGAACCATACAAATAAAAAGAATGAAAGGAGAGATAAACAGAATCTATTTTAATTATGACATGTCAACTAGCTTCAATTATATCCTTACTGATACTGCACGGCAGTCAAAAAGAAAAAAGCACGCCAAGTACTCATACAAGCAATTTTGAAGAACTTAAGCGACTTTATGATGCACATTTGCCAATTAGCATAGCAAAAAAGAGAGATTTGGTACAGCTATGTGATAAGGGAGTGATACCGGAGAAATATCACGGGTGATATCGTAATTTGAAAACGGGAAATGATGTAACAGACATCTTGCCAGAGCCTGCTTTCAGTGACGAATCGGACGAAGAAGGCTCATAATAATAATATTGTTATTATTATATTCAGAATAAATTAATTTTTTTCTATCATTCATATAAATAATAACTATAACTACAAACAGCTGTTAATAAAATTTTCAGGGAAAACCAGTTAAATGTCATAAATATCGACTAATACCTTAAAACATTGCTATTACCTAGTAAAAGCCTCATATCTCGATCACAAAACTGGAAAATATTATACTTGGTTTATTATATTTGTGTTAGATATGTTATTTGAAGAGTAATTGATTTATTTAGATTTACAGGTAAAACCAGGTAAATGATAGCATTTCCAACTTAAATTTAGGATTAGTCAGATAGGTGTATCAACTTTTTCAAACTAATGATAGAATATCATTTCAGATATATGCATCTTTCACTAGAATACCTAATATCAAAAACAGGCTGACTGCTTAATTCACAATAAAAAACTAAACTTTAAAAACGTTTTTTCTCGATTTCGGTATTCCGACATTTACCTGGTTTTCGCAGTATACCGACGATTTGTCACATAAATTAGTACCTACCTAATTTAAAAACATATTCTAAATATTGAAAAACATCATTTTTCCCTTTATATCACCCCCAACTCTTAAATAACGGCAACGGAGTAATCAATTTACTCATAATTATGACATTTAATATCGTCTTAAAAACGAATTGCGAGTCTCTCATAAAATCGTTCATTACTCATTTCGGCAAAAGCTGTAAAGCTTAATTAGCTTATTGATTTCTTTTCGAGCATTCCGAAAAATCTTCTTTTTTGTACAATTGCATAATTTATTACAAAAAACCTAATCGTTCCTCTTTTCGTATCGAATCATTAATTTAACATCGTTCAACTCGTCTCGTTAAATTATTTTCTATTTGCCGATGTTGTTTCAACGACTTGCGAGATATTTCCAGAGCCGAATCGGATATTTTTTGTATATTTTTATAAAAGAGTTTAAATACAAAAATATAATTCACGAGTATCTTGAAAGAGATCATGAACAGTCGTAACTATAGAAAAAATGGTATATATATATAAAAATTTTAAAATTACCAGAACTAGCTATGGAGAATAGACTGACAGGATGCCTTAATAACACTATATGGCGAAACAGGCACAATAACACTGAGATGTTAGTCGATGAAAGTCAAGAATTTATTAAGTCAGTGTAAGACCAATAATGACATATGCCTCAGAAACAAGATCCGACACAGCCACAACGCAAAGGCTACTGGAAACGGTAGAGATGAGAGTACTGAGAAGAATTATAGGAAATACGCTGAGAGATCGAAAGAGAAGTCAAGACATTAGAAGAAAATGTAAGGTACAGTGTTTAACTTAATGGACACAAGATAGAAAAAAAGAATAGAAAACTCACATAAGCAAAATGAAGTAGACCCGTGTCGACAGAAGAAGTATCAGACGACCGCGCAAAAGATGGATTGAAAACCTTCCATAGAGGTATTAATTCGCCAATGAACAAGCAGAATTGCTTATAAAAAGGAAGAAGAAGAATAAAAAGAAGAACTATGGAGATTTTACCTTATTATTAACGGTTGTCCTTGGGTCCATTTATTTTAACGCATTCTTTAAAACGGACGGTTCTACGTGAGTCTACAACTAAAAAGAAGCTGCTGTAAATACCAGAAGAACATTTACCTGAAGGAAATATAGTCGCTACGACTTTGTATAACATATACAAATATACATCAATGACATACCATGTACCACAAACATGAAATATTTTATATATTTTCATGATGTTAATACAGCTGGTCAAGAAAGAAGTTTAACCCTTAACCACTGACATGCGGTATGCCATACCGAGCCGAAAATATATTTTGTTGTAAAACGTGTTTTATAAAAGATTCTTAGAACACCATCTGTGTACCTTCAAGTGGGGTTTAATTGTACCTGCTCTCAACTGCTGCAGTTTTAGTACACGTTTAGTCTTTGAGCTACGTTGACATAAAGTTTTCTTGCGGTATCAAGTACCGCATGTCAGTATTTACGTTTCTATGGTTAAAAGCAGTGTAGTGTATTCTTTTGCTGTTAGTATGGCAGCAAGTTCATCCAGTTGTTCTAAATTTAGCTGCAAAACTGTAAAGCTTTCAGATGATGATTTTGAGGCTGTTTTATCTCAATGGGCTGACGAAGTACCTAGTGATTTAGAATATTTTAGTAATAGTGATGTTGACGATGCAAGTGAAGAAGTATGTATTGAAAGTTCACACGACACTGGCAGTGAGCAGTCGGAAAGTTCTGAAGACGAATATCATTTAAATGATAATGGTAAGTCATATTTTTATGGCAAAAATCGTTTTAAGTGGTCTACTACAGCACCTTAGAAAAATGTAAGAACTCCGTTACACAACCTTGTAACAAAAGTACCAGCTGTGCGGTCCAGATATGTAAGAAACGAAACTTCATCATTTTTTTTTTTAATTTTCTTATTTCTGAGGATATAATACAAGAAATACGTAAATGGACAAATAATAAATTACGTGCAATTCGTGAAAACTATAAAATAATGAATAGACCAGAACTAAATGAAATTGATGAAATAGAACTAAAAGCCTTTTTGGGATTGCTTTTATACTCATCAGCTTTCAAATCCAATGACGAAGATATAAATTCTATATTTGCTACAGATGGCACTGGTAGAGATATATTCAGATGTGTTATGTCAAAAGAAAGATTTGCAATATTTCTAAAATGTTTACGTTTTGATAACCCTCTTGATAGAGAAGAAAGAAAAAAGACAGATCCAACAGCAGCCATTAGTAACATATTTAATATATTCATATCAAATTGTCAAAAACTGTATTCCGTAGTCACATGTGTTTGTATTGATGAAATGTTGGTCGGCTTTAGGGGAAGGTGTAGGTTTAAAATGTATATGCCTAATAATCCCGTGAAATATGGCATTAAAATAATGTGCCTGACTGATGCACGGACAAGTTACTTATACAATGCCTATATATATGGAGGCAAGGACACTGACGGAACTGGGTTATCTGAGGAAGAAAAGAAGATGAATAAACCAACTCAATCTATTCTTCGGCTTGCTAAACCTATTTATGGAACTAACCGTAATATCACAGCTGATAATTGGTTTAGTTCTATCGAATTAGTAAAGCAGTTAGAAGTAAAAAAGTTAACGTATGTGGGAACCCTCAAGAAAAATAAACGGGAAATCCCTCCGGAATTCCAGCCACACCGATGTAGGCAAGTAAATTCAACTACTTACGGATTTACGAAAAGTTTATCCCTAATTTCCCATGTGCCAAAAAAATCGAGGGCTGTTTTACTTATTTCTTCGATGCACCATTCAATAGGCACGGATCAGATTACTGGAAAACCAGAAATTATAGCTCATTATAATCGTACGAAAGGAGGTGTCGATACTTTAGATGCCAAGTGTGCCAAATATTCTGTAAAACGTCGTTCTCGCCGATGGCCACTTACTATTTTTTACCGCATCATTGATATAGCTGCTGTTAATTCGCATGTTGTGTACCAATCACTACAAGAAGATAATATGGAAACGCTAAACTACACAAAGGAGTTGGCGAAACAATTAGTTTTACCTCATCTACAAAGAAGACTCGAAAATCCCAGAATCCCGAGAGAATTATTATGTGGTATTGAACGAATACTAGGACAAAAACGCCAAAAAGAAGCAGATTTTGAAGAAAGGCTTGAGAAAAAGAAGACGTGTTACTTATGCCCAAGTGCATTAAAGCGAAAGACTTTTTATGTGTGCTTTTCTTGTGGAAAACCAGTGTGCTTACAGTGTACAAAGAAAAATTGCGGACCTTGCGCGCAAAATGACTAGTTATTTTATTGTAATTTTTGGTTATTGTCAGAATTTTGTATTTTAGTTTCTCATTATATTTAAATCATTAGTCTGTTTCTTTTAACATTATTTTACCATTTGTTAGTCACAAGTAATCAATTTTTCTTGTAATTTAGTTTATAAACGATTTTGTAGTAACATCCAGCATTTTTTTTAAATATTATGCATGCATTCATAATATTCTTGAAAAAGTAAAGTTTATTTTACTTGTAGCAGTATATTATGCTACAGCAATGTGAAGAATCATTCCGTAGTTGATATAAAAAACAAATACAGTGATATAAGATAAATTCATATTAAAAACAAAGGAGAATAGGCAACGGTATGACATACCGCATGTCAGAGTCTACGTCCTGAAACATCCACGTCAGTAGTTAAGGGTTAAAAGAGGTTGAGGTTTCTGGTCTAAAAATTAAGACGAAGATTACATTAAAAATTCTTCTAAATTGAACCCTAACAGTCTGAGCATTTCTAAGTATAAGAGAAGCAATATCTGATTTTAATGATATTATCCAAAGAGGTTTAGGAATTAATCAAGATGTTTGTGTCTACTTCTTCTTCTGGACTGGGTTTATAACTCGAGGTGAGTCTTGTATTGATTATAGCCCTCCATCTGCTACTATCTTGCGCTTCCATTTCCTATTGTTGTTGCTAGATAAATCGGCTTTAACATTATCGTTCCATCTTTTTCTGGGACGACCTACTGATCTTCTACCGTCTGGTCTCTCAAACACACTGTCTTTAGCAATTTGTGAAAAAAAAACAAGCAAGTGTGAAATTTCTTTCTCTTCAAAAGGATTTAAAAAAGAAGTTTTGATCTTATCAGACGAAGAGGAAATTGAAACGCCACAATAAACGTATTTTAAAGTGAAATTATAGTTAATTCGCGTTAAAAATAATAAATAGTTTAAAATAGTAAATGATCAGTGATACTCGATCATTTGCAAAAAGCCACTTATAAAGCGGTTTAAATATCTTTATATATAACATTTTAATCAAACTTAAAATTAATTGATGTACCTAATATGGATGATTATGGATTTTAACTAAAAGGGAACATACTGAGTCCTTACTCGAAAATGGCGACCACGTCTGGCTTGTTTTCTGTTTTCCTGGGAAATTTTAAGCTGAGTTAACATTTTATATGTAAACCAAAAAGGTTTTTAAACTGTTTACACTTTTAAACTGTTTAAATTACACAAGAAGTTTCACATTTTTATGTAAGTTTTTGGAAAGAATAGTATATTGCCAACCACTGGAAATTTTCTCTTTATAAGAGAACTTAATGTCTTTCTAGCTTTCATTTTTTTATTTTTGTTTGGCGAATATTGAGTGTATGATTAATTGCCAATTAAAATTTGAAACTTGAAAAATCTATTATTTCTAATAAGATGTTAAACTTTCTTAGCTAATAAGATATTTTGACTAAATGTTAACACGGGTTCCTTCTAAATAGATTTACAGAAAGTACTTCAATTCATCATAAGCGGCTCGACAATCCGTTGTAGATCTTGGCCTACTCACAAAGAAGTCGCCACTCCTATCGATTCCTAGTAACTTCCCTTCATCTTCTGCGCGAGAATTTGCGTCGATCTATTAAAAATAGTTTCATTCATTCTAATATTTAATTGTCTGATTGCTTTTTCCAAGGCAATATTAAAGAGGAGACACGCCAACGCATCCCCCTGTCTTATACCATTATTAATGTCAAAGAACGTAGAGTTTTGCTTACGTTTTTGATATGCTGCGTTCTTTCTATTTGTGGTAATTTCGCACTCATGATCAAACCAATGATTTATTTTTTCTGACTTGGTTTTGCCCAATATTTTAACCGATTTCTGTATCACAATATCTCGTATTTTTTCCCATAGTTGGTTAATGTCTTCTTCTTCTTCTTAGTTTTCTGTCCTTATTTGATCTTCTATTTGCTGTCTGTATACATTTGCAATGTCAGAATCTTTTAATTTATTGATGTCAATTTTTTCTCTCCTTTTTCTGATCTCCTTTTTTATATTAGATATTCTCTCTTTAAATCGTGCTTTAACTAAATAGTGATCACTATCTATGGTTGCTCCTCTAAAAGACAAAACATCTAATAAGTTAGAGTAGTGTCATGCATCGGTGATTATATGATGTATTTGGTTAATGGTTTCATTATCAGAAGATTTCCAAGTTCCCTTATGTATATCTTTATGGGGAAATCGTGTCCCAGCTATTACCATGTTCTCAGACATCGCAAAGTTTATGATTATGAGACCGTTATCATTAGAGTCTACGTGTAGGTTCTCTTTTCCGATGGTAGGCGAAAATATGTTCTCTCTTCCGACTTTGGCATTAAAGTCTCCTGCTATCATTTTGATGTCATTTTTGGGAATTCATCGTACTTTTGGTCTAGTGCCTCATAGAAGATGTCTTTTTCATCATCCTCTTTTTCTTCACCCGCTTTCGTCAGTTCTCGACCCAACTTTTCACCCGGTTTAGATACCGGATCTCCAATTGGGTTGCTTGATTTACAGGGAACACCAGCGTGAAGGTGAGAGTCGGATTTGAGTAGAAGAGGCTAATTGGAGTAAACTCAAATCAACTACATGTTTTTGCATTCTACCCCTTTCCCTCCCTAGAGAGAGTACTTTAATTGCATTGTTTAATTACAACCATACGGTACTGGATAGAAGAGTGTATGTGGGTGTACTCTTTTTTGACCTAATCAATGCTAAAATTTTGTAGTAAGTATAGTTTATAGATTGCATTCAATATTCTGATACATCTATGGTTTTAGCCACTATTATCGTTACCAAAAGACTTCTTCACAGCTAAACCTAAAAGCTTTGAATAGATAGCTACACTTGACCTAAAGATATAACCTTTATAAAAAGTTAAGAAGTTAAATGAATTTTTCATGATCAAAAGGTTTTAAATAAGTCTATGAAACATATATGTAAATCCCGGCTTATATCTCTTCATCTAATTGTTTGGATAAATGGTCTTTACCAATGCCATCCAATTGGTCTTTACCAAAGCCATCTAATTAAAGAAAAAATATCTCTTCATCTCTGTAAAACAGCTGTAAAGATAAAAGAGCCTTACTAGTGAAGGAAGTTCCTTTAAGAGTCAAATTAAACATTAACATTTGCTTCGAATTTTGATTTTATATAATTTTTGTAAATATTTTTGGTATGATGTTAATTTGGTATGTTTTTTATGTGGGTTTTTGAGTATTTGTTATAATAATATTGACTGAATCCATTCCGTGAGACAGCAAGTTTCTAATTTTACGGGATAGTAAAGAAGACTCTTACAAATTCACACCATCGTTGTATTAGACTCCTCCTATATTACCTCTTTCCAGCATTCAGATAACTTCTTTAAAACAATGTTATAAAACAAACTTAAATCATTTTGTAATCTACTAATAAGTTCTGTCTTAGCCCTTACATTAAGTTACCCAAAGTAGGAATAATTTAATGAATTAATTAATTTAGAAGGCGAAACCATAAGCTCTTGCATATTACAAAATTGTCAATCCCGAATAAAACAAGTTTTGTAATCACATTAATGAAGAAATCCTTCGACCCTGAATGCAGTCCTTGAAATTCAGTCGGAGCAAGGGAAGTCCAACCCCCACCGCCTTCTTAAATGGGCGCTGCCATTTGCAGAATTTTTCAATTACAACTCTTCTCAGAAATTGAAACATTTCAAACGGTACTTGACAGCGAGGGATTAATTACTTTTTAACGTTTAGGTTAACGATCTTTGATCATTAATTAATACGTTAGGTAAAGCATCTCTGAGTGCATATAAAACAGATATTTTATTCGAAGGCTGGTCTACATTTTTAATTAAAAAAGTCTTAAAACAGAACTGATTCATGCTTTATTAATGGAAAATGATCTATTTTATTTTTCTGTTTTGCCAATATTAAATTAAATTAATAATAAAATTTAATTTCGATAAAATTTGTTTAAAAAACTAGCAAGGACGAAGTAAATAATGGTAATTTCAATAAGGCAAACACTCTTATAAAACGGCTACCACAAAACCCAAATCAATAGGATCATTCAAAAACAGCTAAGCCCCATTCCATCCAAAAAAATTACCTTGCCGCCTGATCAACCCAAAATCTTCCTACCTTTTATTAAATGTGTCACTGACAAGATACCTCTAAACATCAAAACCATCTTCACTACTCACTCCAAGTTGTCCAATCTCGCCAGATCTGTAAAAGACCAAATCTCCAATGAAGACCATGGTGTCTACGAGATACCTTGTTCTAGTTACCTACGTATATACATAGGATAAGCAAAAAGACGAATCCATAACCATATTTACGAACATTCTATATCTGTAAAACATTCCGATACTACTTCAGCCCTAGCCCAACATCATATTCAGACAGGTCATAAAATAGATTTCGAAAAAGCAAAAACCACCGCTCCTACCCGCTCCTTAAAATCGAGAATTATCCATGAAGCCATCGAAATTGAAAAACGCTGTAACAGCTTAAACACGTTGTTTACGCGCAAACTGAGGGTATAACAGCAACTACACAGCGTAAGAACGGTCGTCACTCGACACTGAGGAGTAGGCAGATTGAAACCTCACTGCTGTTTGACGGTTCTCGTATTTCTGGAGAACAAGATACTGGTACGTCACGAGTGAGGTGAGGGAGTAGGCAGATTAAGGTAACCAGCAGCTGAGTTTGAGATTTGATGAGAATAGGCTTGTTGTTTCGAAATGTTCCATGTATATATCAGCTATTACCAGAAAGAGGGGGGATCTCATTGGGGCACTTTTGATTTGGAGACAGAAATCATTTTGGAATGAAAAGTATATATAAGCCATGTAGGGTTTTATAAGAGATAATGTGTCTTGGGAGATTTGATGTTTAGAGTCCAAGATGGAAATAGTTTCATCAAGAGGAATGTTGGGGAATAAAGAAACAATGTCAAAACTAACTAGTATATCTGAGGGTGAAATAGAAATGATTTTCAGATAATAAATGAAATGGAAAGAATTTTTGACAAAGGACGAGCCGATTTCGGCTAATGGTTGTAAGGATAAGGCGAGATGTTTTGCCAATTTATGAGTGGGGCAGTTGTATGCACTGACGGTGGGTTTTAGGGGGACTTATTTATGACGGATTTGGTCGTTTTTTCTATATAGGTGGTGGGATCGTTTAGGACACATTTTTATTCTGTGGAATTGGAAAGTTCGAACAATTTATCGAAATAATTAGAAGAGTTGAGAATGATGGTGCATTATCTTTGTCAGCCGGAAGGATGACAATGTCAGGGTTGTTATAAAGTTCTTTGAGGGCACGTCTTTTTGAAAGATTGATATTTCACGGCGGGGGTTTGGATAAACGGAGAATTCTCGCGACATCTTGTCTGGCAACTTCGGCTTGGTCGAAAGGAAGATAAGAAATAGCTTCTGCAGTTTGACAAATAATTTTTTTTAGTTGGGACAGAAAGAGCAGCGACATTGCGTACAAAACTAGAAGGTTGTTGATTCGAAGTGGGCTGTGGATTTTTCTGACAGATAAGTTGGTGCAGGTGGCGTTTCTGGGTTTGGGATTTGTTGTCAAAAATGTATGGGCTTTTTGGTAAGAAAGACGATCGAAAGTGTCCCATTATAATGGATGGATATTGTGAGAGTATATGTCATTGAAGGTTTTGAAAAGTTGGGAATTTGTGTTGTCTAAGTTACGTCGGGTGGAATAAATTGAATTTCAAAAAAGCGAAAAACCAGTTGCACTAAGAATTTTGGAAATAAATGAAGATTTAGTCACATGTTTAATTTCAAGAGATTTTGGAACCACTTAATGATCACGACACGATGTAATGAAAGTAAGGTCATGGAGAGACCGTATTTGTGTGTAAGAAAATTAGAAAAAGATTTTTCTGGTAAAAATCTGGAAAAAAAAATAAAACACGTTACACAAAAGTGAATTTTAGACAATCGTGGGCAGATATGAAAAATGAATATGTAAGGAAGGCTACACCATAAATTATAAACCTTTTATTAATTAAATAATAAATTTTTATTTTTTGGATTTATAGATATAAATTTTCATAACATTATAAAGGACGTCAAAGAGAAATATCTTTTTTGAATAATTACATCGTGCGGCCAAAATATTACTTTAGACCTTCGTATTTTTCGTGAAAAATAATACACCGCTGCTTTTGTTTTTGCTTCTATTTGTCAAAATATAAATATAAATGATTTTCTTTAGAAAACTCGAGAGAAACAAGGAAAAAGTGAATAGACTGTATCTGAATATAAACATCAGAAACATCTCTCTTTCATCGCGAGGATCTGTTCGGAGAGATCTGGCCAAGACCCAGACACATTTCGCAAGATTAATGATTTGTTTACAGCGTGTCGAGGACTTTCCCGAGTAGGATATTTATCCTTATACACGTCCTTACGCCCTTCTCAAAGGAATAAATAATGCTATAAATAAATTCATATCAAAAGAGCACTTAGAGATGAATAGGCTGCTACATTTTCTCTCTGATCAGGAAACTGTTCTCAATGGGATGCATTTTTATTGCGGAAAAACCTTTTTTCGCCGTATTTCCCTCTCAAGGATTTTCTTATTTTTATGAGGCATTTCTTTGCAGATGACGTGAATGATGCTTTTAAAAGATCCGATATGTACGATTGATTTTGAAATACGTTCGCCGAGGAGGAAACTTTTTTAAAGATTACCGTGTGAATATTCGATGTAACGGGATTTTTCTTTGGCTCGTTTCCGAGATTAAATATACTCGCGTACATGTTACAAATAAAATATGTTTTTCAGAAAAATCGCTCGTCGGAAACTGTAAAATAAAATACGTTTTTTTATATATTTCATATTCGTTACCGACACATTTCATTTGAAAATTATGTTTTGATGAGCTTTCTTCTATCTAATTAAATGGAAAGAACCTGGACCACACATAATAAATAATATGAGAAGATATGATTGAACTAGTAAAATAAAAAAACTGATTAGAAGGAACACAGTCTCTTAATATCATCACCATATTGTTGAGAGAGATCATTGAAATTTTAGAACGCCCGAGTTTCGTAGTAAATATTATAGGTACCTTCTTCTTCTTCAAGTGCCCTGTCCATTGCGAACGTTGGCTATTAACATGGCAATTCTGATCTTATTTGCGGCACTTCTGAATAGTTCAACCGATGTGAGCCCGAACCACTTCCTCAGATTTTGGAGCCACGAGTGTCTTCTCCTGCCTGCCCCTCGCTTACTGTCTATTTTTCCCTGGACAATCAATTGCAGTAGACGGTACTTATCGTGTCTCAATATGTGGCCTAGATATTCAAGCTTGCTTTGTTTAATTGTATTCACGATTTCTTTCTCCTTTCCGATTCTTTGGATTACCTCTGTGTTGGTGACATGTTCGGTCCAGGATATACGAAGAATGCGTGGGTACACCCATATTTCGAATGCTTCTAGTTTTCTCGTGAGCGTCTCCGTCAGCGTCCAGGCCTCCACACCATACAGTAAGATCGGAAAAATGTAGCATTTAACTAGACGTAGTTTTAGGGGAAGAGACAAATCCCTGCTTATGAGGAGCTTTTTCATATTACTAAATGCTACTCTAGCTCGTTCTATTCTCGCCTTAATTTCTGTGGCCTGTTCCCATTTTGCATTTACGTTGGTGCCAAGGTAAACATAAGATTCTACCTGGTCAATTAGTATGTTACTTATCCGTAACTGTCGAGCAGGCTGTTGCTTCCTGCTTATCAACATCCACTTTGTCTTCTTGAAGTTGAGGCTCAGGCCGTATTCCTCACTAACTGAATAAACTCTTTCCATTACCTGCTGTAATTCCTCTATGGTACTGGCAAGGATCACCGTGTCGTCGGCATATCTTATATTGTTCGTTAACTCGCCGTTTATTTTTATGCCCTCATTTGCATTTTCCATACATTTATTAAATATTTCTTCGGAATAAATATTAAATAGGAGTGGGGATAATATACAACCCTGACGGACACCTCTTTTGATCTGCACACTTTTAGTGAGTTCGTTGCCAATTTTTGCTCTTGCTGTTTGACCCCAGTATAGGTTTGCCACAATTCGAATGTCCTTGTCGTCAATACCTGTCTTTCACAGAATATCTATTAATTGTTCATGATTGGCATTGTCAAATGCTTTTCTAAAATCCACAAAGCACAAATACACGCCCTTATCAACGTCTCTACACCGCTGTATAAGCACCTGGAGAGCGAAAATTGCTTCTGTAGTTCCAAGTGCTTTCCAAAAGCTAAACTGCGATCTATCAATATTTGACTCACATTTATCATATATTCTATGAATGATCTTAGTGAACGCTTTAGTGACATGATTAATCAAGCTTATAAGCCGGTAGTCATCACAGATCTGGGCATTTGGTTTCTTCGGGATTGTAATAAATGTTGACAGCAGCCAGTTCTCCGGGATTTTACCGCTATTATATATGTTGTTAAAAAGTTCAACTAGATTATCAAGGAACCTACAAAAGTACCTACAAAAAGAAAACCTACATTTTACAAGAAACACATAAGTTTTCTTTCGTTATTGCATAATAAAAAAATGATATGGTGTAGTGAAACTAATATGGTGAAACTATTATTGGGTTACTTGCTTTTTGTACAAATTGAATAATCCTACTATATAAACGCAGTTTTATTTTTTCAAATATCAAAGGCGAATCTTTTTCGTCAAGGAATAAATCAAAAACTACAATTTCCAACGCGCTTTTTCGTATTTGCGCGACATATAAAACAAAATTACCTGGAAGTAGGTAATAGCAAACGCAAAGCTTTTCGCAATATTCAAAAGGAAAAATAAAAGGTAGATTTGCCCTTAGAGCGTCTTATAACGTTAGGTCGGTGAATGCGAAAGAATACAAAGAAAAATGCAAATAGTGAATACTTAGAGCTAGATCCGTAGTGTTTTTGTATTTCCTTTGTAATACAATGTTTTTTTAATGTTTCCTTTGTAATACAATTTTCAGAAGAAATTACTGTTAAAGTACTCTATATAAGAAAAATCCTGGTATAATTTTCAGATCATATTGTATTCATCTTATAAGTAAAAAAAATTAATAACCACTTCTTATGGTTAATATTTCGGCAAAGACGACAAAAAAAAAGAAATGGATGTAGAGGTAAAGATATGTAGAAGAGATGTAACATATCCTGCTTGGCTAAACTGATAAAGAGATGCGATAAATAAATGGTCATGCAGAATAAAAGCACATAAAAAACACAGGATGTACAGAAGTAATGATATAACAACAGAGGAACTACATATACAGAGAAACTTAAGATAAATAGCTAGAGAAGAAATAGGAATGGGAAAAACGTTAAAATAAAGTTTAACAAACTAAAGATAGATGGCGGTGAGGAAAAGGAATAGAGAGAAAATCCAACTCGAAGAAAGCTTATTATCCGACAATTCAAAAAACTGATAAACCATAAAATTTACACCGATAAAAAAGAGTCAAAATATACACTAATAAAAAAATAACACAGGCCTGCAAAAAAAATTTTTGAAAAATTGTTTGAAATTTGATAACTGAGTTTTATGTACGGTTTAGCGCTGATTTCAAAAACGCAAACCATTCTTGTCTATCACATTAATCATGTTCTAAGCTACATTTTTAGTGCACCTACAATTCTCTTTAAGCTCATAAGTCTTTATAATAACGCTTCTGCTCTCTGTTAAAGATTCTTTTACTGCTTTTCCGGCTGTGGACTCGTTGAGGATCATTTCTTTACATAATCCAGCAGTAGTCTACTCTCATGCTCATGTTTTATCTTTCTTAGTATCTTATTTCCATTTCTTTGATGTCTTGGTTAAATATTTCGCTCTGCTCTTAACTGATATCGCCAAAGTTTGCCGGACAGTCGTCAAGATATGAGTGGAGTAAGTGAAGTTAAATGCTGATGTTACAGACCAGCTTTTTAAAGTTGTCGATCATGTTTACGACGATTGTCTTATAGTTTGGATTTCTTTTGTTACATATGAAATCAGTAATAACTAATTTTAAAGATATCCTTGTCATTTGTGTGAATTTTATCCACAAAGTTGAAATCTGACAAAGATTCCTTCCTTTAACTTTAACGTGTATATACTAGGAAAATGTCCTCAAAGATGTCTGAAACACTGCCCTTCTTTAGTTAATGCCTTGACAAATTGTTATATCAGCCCCACTTAATGTAAAGTGATCAATAGTAAATCAATAATCAGTGAAGTAAATCAATAAGTAACACTTGTTTGGGATTCACAAGGTTTTTCCTCTCAACATGTTTAACCCCTAATTGTAAGCTTTGTCTCAAGGGCCAACATTTTATGTAGTGTTGCCTTCTGCCTTTAACGTCCCATTCACAAAGAAACTAAGCAAACTTTGTGTAGCCACTTTGTTGACCAAGCAGCATGGAAATTAGTTTTAAATAACTACAAGGTGTTCATTTGTGATCTGAGTAGTAGAGTTTGCTTAAAACTGATTCAATATGTTCTTTCAAGTGAACCAAGTACCCAACTGGTATAGTTATTGCCATTGTGTGGAAGTGCTGCTTTAAGGCTTCTTTTTGAAGAATCAATACAAAGTCTCTACTCATTAGGAGCATAATATAGTTTAAAATGTGCCATAAGTCCATGAACATCACTGCAAAATACCAGGTCATCTTCTTGGGAGAACAAAGATACAAAGTACTTTCTCCTAAATCTATATCAAGAAAAGGATGTATCCGGAGCCAACATATGTTTATTTTTTAATCTAGATCCTATAACTTCTGCAAATTCTTTGAAATGGTATTAGTTGTGCCAGGATCCTAGCAATCACTGTCTTGTTTCTTATTAGTTGCTAATCCAAGCACCCTTTATTTATATACATTATTTTCTAGTGTTTTTATTGACAATTTTTTTATTATCTGCTATTTTAAATCACATTTTTTCAAAAATATCTATTTTTTAGCATAGATTTATGCACGAAAATTTCTTGATAATTGTAAAATCTAAACAAATTAGAAGACATAAAAGCGGTTCGTTATGTTGAGTTGGTTTGCGGTCGTAAGTCAATATTTGCGTCGTAAGTTTTAACTATTTCATTCTGTTGATTTGTCGAAAAAAATACCAACATGTAAATTTACCAACATCCGAAAATGGAACTCAAGAGTAATTGAACTGTAAATCTGGAATAAAGTTTAAAACATTTAATTTTTTGCTTCACAAAAGCAGCGATCTGGAATTTGCTTGATTGAAAATGTTTATTTGATGGTAGGTATCATTTAAAACGTTTGTTTATATAATCCTTAATTTTACAGTATATAAAATGGCTACGGTTTTTTTACAAGGATTGTCCGATAACTACATAGTACCGGTAAATGGTGGAGTTAACTTTTGTTAGTTCTTTAGTTATTTTATTAAATATGCACAACAAATAGTTTAAAATTTATAAAATTTTCAGAAATGATACATTAAGTACTATTAAAAAAAGAAAAGTGCAGTTCCAAAGAAAGAGAAAATAATAAAAACTATAGAAGAAAACATAAGCATTGAGGAGAAAAATCGAAAATGGCAAAAATAAAATCCTAACTTAAAGATAAAAATGGGAATATTGATAGGCCAGGTATTACATATAGTGGCAATTTTCTACAAAACATTGTGGCAAAGTCAAGTTATTTCAGGGGTTGTGTGTCTAAAGTTAACCCTTTATGCATTGTTTATATATCTTAAATAAGCGTATGATAGGATAAGAAGAATATGAACGAAGTAGGAGCTCAGTATGAAGTACTTTTGACAGGACCACTTTTGATCGAATCCAAACAATTTTTAATGCATGTTTGCATAAAGAAAACATTCAAATGAAACAAACAAATGAAAAAATTCGTTTTTAATTCTCCTTCATTAAAAAAGAGATAGATTGAAAACTATAAGCTCATTAGCTTACTAAACAACCTATACAAGTTCTTTACTCGTATACTGGCACACAGATTGGAAGTAAAACTCGATTTCTACCAGTCAGAAGAACAAGCAGAGTTTCGGTCATGTACCTTAAAACTCTAGTAGAAAAATCTATCGGATATAATAGGCTGCTGTTTCATATTTTTGTTCACTTCCATAAAGCATTTGACACAGTAGAAACAGTTGATATTTTAATATCATCAAAATGAACAATAGACTACAGGTATGCAAATATTAATCGAAATATAAATGAAATTACAACTACAACTGCAAACCTGCATTGCATGATTGAGAAGATAAAAATTGACAGACGGGTGTAGCAGTAAGATGCTTTGTCACCAAAACTATTTATAACAATTATAGGTACGCACTAAGACAGTTAGAATGGCACTCAAAAAGCCTTAACATCGATTGACAGAAACTAAATCATCTGTGAAATGCCTATGACATTGTTCGCCTAAATGTCGACTTAGAAGAAGCCAAGGTTATGCTACAAAAACTAAAAAAAGTAACACGGAAAGCTATGGATAAAAATACAGATATTGATAAAAATTTCTTAAAAACTGGTGTCTTCTTTCTTGATCAGATTTCTAGACTAGTTCTAAACTATTTTAGATGTTGTTATTGAAAGATCTAAATCAATACAATAACTTTCAGTTACGCCACTGATTATCTCTTAATTCCAAAGAAATCTTCAGATTTTTACAAAACTAAAAAAGACTACTCTGAAATCCAAACACAAAAACCCAATAATGTTTTGCGAAATATAACATCTATCAGAAGACAGAGCAAATTGCGAAGTTTTACGATAGCGACTTCCAACAATAATGCTCTCTCTTTGTCTCTTACAGTCTTTAAATTGCGCGATATTGTCACGAAATGAAAAATTCAGTAAAACAACAGTGGCAACTTCAATAACAATAACACTGGTAGATAAGTGTAATCGATTTTAGAACGCCTTAAATGGAATTGTTTGGATTTTATTTCTCTATTTCTGAAAGGGTGCATAAAAATTCAAGGCTTTTGTTCTACTAAAACGTTCCAAAATAAAATATGTGTCGGCAGTTTACTTAATTCCTATCATTATTTACTGCTCACATTGTTATCGCTATCGAATTTCCTACACCACTATCAATTGTAATAAGAGAAAATTAAATAAGTATAAATAAATTTTATAAAAACAATTAATAAACAAGAACTATTTTCTGCAATGGATGGATTTAGAATTTATGTTAAATAAACGGAAAAACTCTACCTGTACCAGGAAACAATTGAAATAAAGGATCACGAAAGAACGTAATAAAATCATTTAAAATATATACAGAAGAGATAATATAAATTTATCATCCTATATAATATCATAAGAGAGCAAATTTTAGCGGCAACATTTTTGACTGGTATAAAACTTTGTTGCCTGGCAATTTTCGGGAATTAAATTTTGACAGTTAAAGCACGAGACGCCAGTCGAGTGATTTTGTCAAAATTTCATAAGCAAAAATTGCCAAAAGGCAACAAACTTCAATAAAATGAGAAGAAAATTTCTGCCTTACAATGTCGATTTATCATATTATTTACAGAAATGAACCTATTAACGATCTAAAGTTTTCAAATTGTCATGTTATATTAGATTTTATTTCTAGTTTAGATTTAATCCTTCTTTTAAATGTCTCGTCGGTCTAACAGTCACTTCCGTTCGCTTGAAAATCAGTTTCGCGAAGAAGCATCTCTCCCAACCGGAATATAAACTTCTTTTCTATTCGATCCACTTGAAATGGCAAACAGGCATTTCATTTCGAACTAATTTATCAAAATTCAAAGGTCCCGATGCAGCAGCTCGCCAGTTAAATGAATGGAGCGGCCCCGAGACTGAATTTTGACCCCTTCGGGGAGATCTCTCGGACTCACTTCTTCAACTTCTCGTTTAAGATAGGTTTACATCAAAGGCAGCGCTTAAACTTTCTTCTAGAATTCGATTTCGGTTGCCGGAGTGAAATTCGCTACCGCTTCGTGTAAAGCGTTCGAAAAATGGTTCGTTTTTTTATTGTTAAATAAATTGTCTGAGAACATTCTCCACGCTTTCAGACTTGGATGAAATGTATAATATGTGGATGTTCTTTGAAATACTTTTATAGCTTATCTACTTTATGTATCAAAACGCTTATACACTGTATATCTTCGTAAGTTAAACCGTGTGGAAAATATATTCTTAACATTTTTAGAAAGATATTCTTATGAAATATTGTCTAAAATCTAAAATGCAATCACTATCAGGTAATAAACTGTTGGAAAGAGTATATTGAGGAACTGTTTCATGATAAAACGCCCGATCTTGAAATTAAAGAAGTAATGACAAGATCTGACATAACTATGGACGAAATTACTATGCAATATTATTATAATATAGAGCTTCCCCATATTTACTAAATAAATAAATTCAAAATTGTCAAAGACTTGGAAAAATGTCCTAAGCAGTTGCAATATGATTGCTTTATTAAGGCTACCACCAAAAGCAGTGTCATTAAAATAATATAATATCTTGTTTTAAATATAGAAAAATTAAATAAACACATTAAGACAACTTTTTATCAAAAACAAGTGTGTCTTTGCAACAAAAACATTTGTTCAACTTATCGGGGATGGTAAACAAGTGAAGGATCTTTTCAACCAATCAGAATGCAAAAAATGTATGTCATGCTGCATGCAAAATGTTGCGTCATGCAGCTGCCGAAAATGAGAGCTTTTTGTAATTCAACGGGTAGTTGATATTCAGGAGAAAACTGTTACAATATTGCTCCAGTTGTAGATCAATCAGAGGAAGAGATTCATAGTGACGTCTATACTCAAGATGAGTGATGATTTCGTATTTGTAAATATTTATAAAAAAACGGGTGTGGCAGTAGAAGTTATACTTCTATACACGCGTAACAAATTTATATGGAAGTCAATCTACACAATCATTACATATGTAATGCTATAGGTAAGAGAGAGCAGAAAGCGAAAAAGAATTAGGTATACAGGTATATGGTGCATTGTTTGCTGTATATAAACATTTAACCTGTAATTGGAGTATAGTAGGTAAATGAAGGATTGAATCAATATTTTAATGAAAATATATGTTTTTATTTTCATTTATGTATAAAAGAACTTGAATGCAAAAATTTTTTTACACATACTCTGCAGTAAAATTTATTGTTAATTTTGTTATTAATATAAAAATACAATACAATACAATACAATATGTTTAATTTACCATGATAAAAATATTAATAAAAAAATATTGTTCGGTGATACAACTGTCAATTTATCTGACATTGACAAATACAATATTTAATTGTTGTTTGTTGTGTATATAAGTACACATTTGAACTTTCTTGAGATATTTACAAGTTTTAATTTTATTAAGCCTAACGAGGTTTGTTACTCCCGTGCAAATTTCCAATTCACTCCCGTGCAAATTTCCAAAGTCGAACGCGCGTATAGAAGTATAACTTCAAAAACCAACAACTCGGATTATGTTGTAAATTTTCATTTTATTTTAAAATTTAGCATTTTTGCGTATATTACATATATTTAATAAAATGAACGTGGGGTTTTTAAATATTTCAAAAATAAAAAAGGAAATTCATATTGTGATTCGAACTCACATCCACCAGCGTATGAACTAAACACGTAAGATATTTGCCAAGTAGACATGACACAAACGTATTTCAAAATTGACAGTTCTAGGTCATACAGTAATTTATTGAGATTATTATTTTGATATAAAAAGACTAAAATAATTATGAACATTTAATAAATAATACAAAACATATCACATAAATAATAATATTCATAAATATTATATTATATATATATATATATATATATATATATATATATATATATATATATAATATAAAGTTTTATTTTGAGGTTGCAGTCATTAATAGGGCAGGAAAGTAAAACTCTTTGTTCTTTAATCAAGCTTTCGCAAAATTTATTTGCTTCTTCAGGATATGCTAAAATATGGTATCAGTAAATACAACGAAATTAGAACTACTTAAATAGCATTGTATAAAACTAGTAATTTAACAATTAAAACAAATTTACAAAACATTAAAACTTAACTTATTTTAAAAATTTATACAGTTATGTAAGTACAATATTCCAATTTAATTTAATTTTGTAAAAATTCATTATGACATTGATTATGTTGATGTTTTATTTATGTCAGAAAGACACTCGTTTCTGTTTATTATATTTTTTGTTGTTGATAACTAGCTCTTGATTGTTATTATGGTTACGTACAAAGTGGCGCCAAATATGAATATTTTGAAATTATAATATTTATAGTCAGAAAATCTAATATTGGAAAATTATAGTATTAATTTTCGTAAGACAGAATGTAATTATAGATATTGCTTAGTTTATCAATATCAGTTTTTTATTAACGCATTGATATTTATTTATGCATACCAGTTCTAAGAATTCTTTTTTATTTAATTGGTTTTTACGTCTTAATATATTAGTTTCATTGAAATTAAATGAATGATTTTTATTAATTGCATGATCTATTAATGCACACGTATTTTTATTATTTCTAAGGTCACTTTTATGTGATGTTAGTCTGCCTATTAGATTTCTAGATGTGTGTCCGATGTATGACTTATCACAATTTTCGCATGGTATTATATAAACTACATTTGAGCTTTCCATAATGCTAATAGGTGATTTAGTTTTTGTATACAATGATGCTAATGTTTTAATATTTTTAGTTGCAATTTTAACATCAGAATAGTTAGCAAAGACTTTAGTTAGTTTGGGTGTTAATGTTGGTATGTAAGGTAGTGATGTGAAAGTAAATTGAGATTGCACGATTTGTTGATTTGGTTCTCTTGTTTGATTCATGTCAATCATTCTATTATTAGGATTGTTAAATAAAAATTTGTTAATTATTTTAATTGGGTACGAATTCTCTAATAAAATGTCTTTAAGTTCTAATAACCCTTTGTTGATGTTATTGATGTGTGATAATTTGACTATTCTGTTTTTTAAAGCCAATATCAAATTTATTTTCATATAAGGTGAATGTTGTGAATGATAATTAATAAATCTGTTACTAAATATAGGTTTTCTGTACCATTCAGTGCTTAATACATTTTGTGCATTACGTTTGATTTTTATGTCAAGATATGGGATGCTATTTTCTATCTCTTTTTGACATGTAAATTGTAAATGTTCACTATAATTATTAAAAGTTTGTAAAGTTTCATTTATTTTGTCTGCAGGTAAAGCAAGTATTAAGTCATCTACAAATCGTTTGATAAATGGGATATGAAAAGGCAACTTTTTTAAAGAATCTCTTATTAAATCGTCTAGTACATAATTACATAATATACACGATATACTTGAGCCCATAGGTGTGCCAAAAATTTGTTTATAGATACATTATCAAAAATCAATACATTAGAATCAAAAATGAATTCTAAAGTGCTTAAGAACTTTTTTTTGTTATCAAGAGCTAGTTATCAACAACAAAAAATATAATAAACAGAAACGAGTGTCTTTCTGACATAAATCAAACATCAACATAATCAATGTCATAATGAATTTTTACAAAATTAAATTAAATTGGAATATTGTACTTACATAACTGTATAAATTTTTAATATAAGTTAAGTTTTAATGTTTTGTAAATTTGAAAATTTAATGGATTAACCTCATGTTGTAAGTTTTTATACTAGTTTTGTACAATGCTATTTAGTTCTAATTTCGTTGTATTTACTGATACCAGATTTTAGCATATCCTGAAGAAGCAAATAAATTTTGCGAAAGCTTGATTAAAGAACAAAGAGTTTTACTTTCCTGCCCTATTAATGACTGCAACCTCAAAATAAAACTTTATTTTACATAACGCGTCAGTCAATAATACCTAACTACTTTATATATATATATATATATATATATATATATATATATATATATATATATATATTTATATATATATATATATATATATATATAATATTATATATATAGAATATATATAAAATTAAATATACATATATACAAAAGGAACATTTTTATTCTCGAGAGAGGAAGAGAGAGAAAATATATCTTCTGTCTCTCTTTTAATCATTATCTTACATATATAATGATTTAACCGATTCACTCCCGTACAAATTTCCAACGTGGAGAGTGCGTATAGAAGTATAACTTCAAAAACTTTTCATGTAAATCTATGAACCACGCTTTAGAGATTATGCAATAGCAAAGGCTTCTTGGGGTTGCAATATTAAATTAAGGGTTAAAAGCTTATAATAAAAAATTAATTACGTTACAATAATATTAATTACTTTAGTAATAATTAGAGGTGTGAAGTGAAAACCAATTAAATTAGGATATTATATTAATTTTAAAGTGACGAAGTCCTATAAGTTTATTGGTTAACTTTTTTATTTCCAATTTACAGATTGTATATGAAAAAAGTTTCAAGTTAATCAACGGCACTGCAACGCATAAATCTGTTGCACAAAAGCCTCAAGCCTCACCTACAAATAAAACGAAAGTTTTTTACCAACACAATTTTAATAAGCATCTGTGGAGTTTGATGAATGGTTGCAATATTCCAATTGCAAAATTGGATAATCCATTATTCCAAAATTTTTTAAAAAGTACCTCAATAATAATGTTGTATAAGTTCCGTCTGCCACGACTCTACGAAAAAAATATGTAGATTCCAGCATGAATTTACTGTTAAAGAGATTAAAACTGCAATTGGGAATATTTCAATATGGATATCTGTTGACGAGAAGACTGATGTTAAAGGACGGTATATTGCAAATTTGGTTATAGGAAGTTTAAATGGGAGTAAGTGTAGCAAAGGATATTTAGTTTCTGTTAAGACGTTACAAAAAACGAACAATGTAACTATTTGTAAATTTGTAAATAAATGTCTGAGTATCTTTTTTTTATCTCAACCGATACCAACTGAAAATTTTTTTAATATTGTTAAGTAATGCTGCCCAATATATGATCAAAGCTGGACAGGATTTAAAAATATTTTTTTCCAAATTTGATACACGTTACCTGTTTAGCACATGGTTGCAATGGTTAATACCCTTGTATCAAATATAAAAAAAAATATTTTAAAAGCTCCTCTGTGAGTACAGGCGTATAAAGATCGTTTACCCAATGGACCTTTACCACCTAAACCGGTGATAACTAGATGGGGAACATGGTTAAATTCAATAAATTGCATTACCGATAATATTGAGAGAATTAGAGACGTCATTTGTAGTTTCGATGTAGATAGCTCAGGTACAGCACAAAATAAATTAAATACCTTCAATAATACAAGTATTACAGCGTTTTTTATTTATATGCTTTAATTGCATAAAAAGCATATTTTAGTGCATAGTTCAACTGTTTTTTGTGCGTATTTGCATGCCTATTTTAGGGTTTTTTAAGTGCGTATTTCCCGAGCTTTAGTAATAATAATGAGTGGTTTTAAAGGGTTGGCGCATTAATAAAATTAGTGAATATTTTGGAGTATCAAACAATCTTTGGTTGAAATATTTTAGCGCGATTCCCATCTGTTATAAGCTCGAGTTTTAGCTTAAATAAATTTGGGCAATAAGAGATAGTTTTCATCCTAAAAATAATTGGCATAGGGTAGATTTTGAAGTTTAGGGTACATTGAACTTACACACAAATTGTTTCGCAAATTGATGCATTTAAAAAGAATTCTTAGGTGTTCTACCGTTTTTACCGACACATTCTGGATTAAGAACAGAATTCTTAGGGTACGTTACGATAACGGTAAGTGAAATTGTAGAGGCCCTTTTCCAAGTAATTTTAGCTTATAAGGGACCACTGCATTAGCAATTTCATAGTGTGGTACCATATGATGCTGCCACACCTAGACTTATATGGTTAGACTAACGTCAAACTTTAAGGTCAAAATTGTAATACGAATAAATGCTGAGTTTCTGAAATTTCTTGGAAGGATTAGGAAAGGAAAACAACTAAAAACGTGATATAAGGCAGGTAAATAAGACATATATATTTATAAAAAGAATTGTTGGTATGACCTGAAAAAAACATATGAAAGTTAGCTCCTTAGACAAATAAAACTATGATTAAACACGATACAAACAAGTTATTAACAAATATCAGATCGCTACTTCATAAAAATATATTAATAAAATCGTCTTTCCTGACCTTACTGCTCATGTTGCATACTTTGAAGCTATGATACCGTTGCAAACAAATATTTCTTTCAATATTTTTCAACTTTTGTGTTGATTCTCAAAGCAAATATTTTTCTATTGAATGAAAAGCGTCTTTTGACGAGCATAGTAGTCGCGCGAGCATTGTTAAATTTTAATTTAGTTTCCGGTATCTTTCTGCCGACGCCGCGCCACCACTCCAGACGTTTTACCTGCGACTTTATTGTGCAATAAGCTCTTAGCTTGCAAGGGATTTTGGATTTGCAACTAGATGGGATGATAAACCGGAAACGAGATAGGGAGCTTTTGGTCCTTTTTTTCTATTTAACAATATATGTGGCACTGGGAATATATTTTTGTGAAAGGGGTTTAATTTAATAGCAGGTTGAAGGCAAAACATGTTTGTGTAGAATAAAGTCAAGCAGAATTTTGTACAAATAGTTTTGAACGAATAATACTAATATAGACGTTGACGTATATTGAATTAAATAAATTGTAATATAAGTGAACAGTAAACAATAAATGTAGGATGTATACACTACAACACGCATTTTCATTGACCACAACTTGAAACTTCGCTTCCTAAACAAATACAGTCAAATTGTAAAAGTCGCTCCAAAACTCGTTATTTATGTTTTCATCCACCTCTCTTTTATTAACGACAAGACATATTCGAAGGTTCTCAAAATTGTTCAAAACAGACACGAACCCTTTCTGAAGTAAGATACTTTAAAAATCCACGCCATCATATTCTGTTAGACGATTTAAGTTTATACCTTAAAGAAATTTAAGTTCGTTTAAAGAATCACTTTCGCTAGTTTTACGTTAAAGTCCAGAGAAATAAGACATTCCCATGACTTTGACCAGACCAAGTATATGATCCAGCTCCACATCTCCTCAATCTTTGTTTCTAGACGACTCTGCTCATAGGTAATCTTTTTTAAACTTTATAAACTAAAAATTTAATGCTTGATCTTTAAAATGCGGCTAATTACATTTCTTTATTTTTGAAGTGCTTTAACCCCTTTTTCGTTTGTTATTTGGTAACCATTGCTGTTACTATACAGGCTTTAAAATTACATCGTCGATTGGAAAACTTTACGAACGCGCCCTAAATATCTGAGACACTTCTACCAGGGAAATCACAGAGATCAGTGGATTTCAACCAGGATCATCATGTCTTGACAATATATTTGAGGAATAGAACTTTACGCCACTTTCCTATACCTCGTGGGGTACTCAAACTCTTTACTGTTGGAAAAGTTGTGGATTAAATTGAACAGTCTGGCAGAAATATCAACAATTAACGTATAAATATGTTTTACAGAGTATTTACTTCCAAGCGGGTAAAATTTGATTTGAATTTGCAAGTAAAAAACGTAATTTTGGTAATAAATGTAATTCGTTTCTTTATTTACTCTTTTTGTCTTTATCATTGCCAGTTTATGGGTTGTATATAATATATTAAAGTATAATAATAACAATTAATAAAGAGGCAAGAGAATTGTATGCTCCAGAAGCATATATTACCTCGTTTGATTTAAATCTTATCGTGACGCCTGAAGCATATTGGAATTGTGTATTCAGAATAGTTTCTTAGTTCTATAGAAAACCGGCTGAGTTTGAAAATCACCGAATCATATCTTTGACAACTTGTGCTAAATTTAGATAACGGGTATAGTAAAAGAGCTTGTTGGTTATTTGAATCAAGATCATAATGGCAATACTATTTTGGAATTTAAAATACGAGTCGGTTAAAATAACACTGGTGTGTGTCAGTTTAATATCATTTTTAAGATCAAATAATATTAATTATCTCTTACCTTTGTTAGTAATGCGTACGTTAAACTCTTAATGCAGGTGTATTGAACTAATTTATACAGGAAGGATTTAGAAGAAGTATTGAAATGACTTACTTATCTCTCCAGTCATTCATACGGGACTGCCTAATAGAATAGGATAGAATAGAATAAAAATATGCTTTTTCTGCAGCTGTCTCGAAAATAAAACTTTCTGTATGATTTATTAAATCGAAAGTACCATTTTACACAACTCGTACCGAAAGTAGCTACTTTCGGGACGATTTTGGGTTGCTGGTAACGACTTTGACAATAACATTAACTTTGTATTTTACTATGACAACGCTTGTCATGATTCTTGTGTTTTCGCTCAATTTTTCAACTTCAGACTCAGACTGGTATTCTTCGTACGAATTTTCATCAAACTTAATTGGTCAATTTTGTTTCCTTAAACAAAATATTTATAACAAAATCTAACCTAGATATACCAATACGCTGAAATGGTAGTCACGATGGATAACGGAATGAAAACGAGGCCAATAAAAATCAACCGAGGAGTAAGACAGGGAGACATCATATCTCCAAAACTATTTACTGCCGCACTTGAAGACATCTTTAAATCACTAAATTGGGAAACGAAGGGACTGTCGATAAACGGAAAGTATTTAAACCATCTAAGATATGCAGATGACGTAGTACTAATAGCCGACAGCTGGAAAGAACTGAAGACGATGATCGATGAGCTTCATACGGAATCCATAAAAAAAGGACTGAAAATAAATCTGAGTAAAACTAAGCTAATGTCGAATAAAGATGATCAACCGACGATAACCATCCAAGGAACAAAAGTGGAACATGTAGAAGAATACATATATCTGGGTCAGAATATCAAGGTAAACAAAGAAAACCAAACTACCGAAATAAGCAGACGAGTAAGAATGGGATGGGCCGCATTTGGAAAACTCTCATACATACTGAAAGACAAAAAGATACCCCAAAACCTTCGAACCAAAGTGTTCGATTCTTGTATCCTTCCCGTTCTCACTTACGGAGCTCAAACCTGGACATTCACAAAAAAGAACATGGACAAGATTCGAAAAACTCAGCGAGCCATGGAACGACAGATGCTTGGTATCTCACTAATAGATCGGCAAACGAACGAAGCAATCCAGAACAAAACAAAAATAAAGGACGCCGCGAAACAAGCCGCTAAATTAAAATGGAAATGAGCTGGACACAACGAACGTCTCGAAGATGGTAGATGGAACAAAGAAGTCGGAAACTGGCGACCGTACGATGCGAAGAGACCAAGAGGAAGACCTCAAATGCGCTGGAGCGACGATATCAAAAGAGTCGCAGGACCAATGTGGAAACGCCTACCACACAACAGGGATGAATGGCGAGAAATGGAAGAGGCCTTTATTCAAAAATTCGGATAGAAAAAGGGCTATTAAAAAAAATACCTGATCCTGAATAGAAGTAGAAAACCCTCAGTCTCGGAAAAAATCTTTCCTGATGTCAACGAATAGTTTGATGCTGTATTGTCGACATATTCTTGGCTGATCTCAATAAATGTAACCCATGCAGAGGTTTATTCATCCACGTGCGCATTTTTTTTGCTTAGTTATGTAACTTATGCACATTTCTTGTTTCCTCAGTTTAAACGGCGTTGTATCATCTACTGTTTATCCAGTTGCTCACCCATATCCATAAGTTCTCTTTCCCCTTGATATCGCGGTAATGTTGTTTTCTCTGCTGCACTGCGTAGATGGAGTTTTTGCGCCCTTGTGAGTGTTTTTATCTTTCGCTGAAGACTCTCTATATCCATTTTTGGCCACTTTATAATACCAAATAAGTAGCTCAGTGCTCAAGATATGACCGATTTAGTTGTCTTACTCTTCGTATGAACTTGGAATTTGATTCGTTTTTTTTTTATAGTCAATTTTCCGCGCTTGCTTTATTCCAAGATACATATAATCTAATAATCATAAAATCTAACTATAATTGGTATTATTATTTCTAGACGTTGCCTTTTCTTTTGTATTTGTCTCCGGCTTCTTCAAGTAATGTAGCCTTTCTTAAATAATTTTAAAGTGTTTGTTTGTCCATTTGTAGTGTAGTGTAATGTACATTTATATGTTTATGACATCTTGTTCTTGCCGGATAGGCCACAATTGACGAAATGCCCCTGAAGATGATCTAGGGATCGAAAGTACTTGGGCAAGATTAAATTAAACTGTGCTCGATATATGCCTTTTATCTGATCAAAGTTCATTTATTCAAGCATTCAACCTTATATTTATTAATAACTAATACACTAACAGTATAAAAAAATACAATCAAATTCATATAACAATAACAAAGAATAGACCAACGAGTTTACCTCCCTTACTGAAAAAAATGTTTGCATTAACGTTAACGTTAACGCGGCCTTATGTAACCTGTAATTTAGCCTGGCAGTCAAAGAGCTAAAAGTCATTCAGCTTTATTCCATATCGTTTTCCTCTTGGATGAGATTCAATATGATTTTATCTTCTAGCCTTACTGATTTTTCTTACAAATTCTCGCGTTTTAGTTAAGTATCTGACCTTAGTAACCTCTATATTTCTGTAATAAGATTGCATTACCTAAGCAAAGGTTGTCCACTACTAAGTAATGATCACTTATCAGATTTGCTAAGTTCATCACATCTAATATTTGTTTAAAATGTGTTGTTCTGTTGTATAAGTTAGTGACGATATAATCTAAAATCTATAACTGCGTAAAACATGGTTTTTCCATACAAATTTTTTATCATTTTTCTTATTGTTTTCCCAAAATTATTTATTCTCTTTATTCTTCTTGCTTATATAGTGAACTTACTATTTTTAAATACAAAGATGGTATCTATATAACGAATCCTTTATTGTGATATTTAATGAAACAAGCGTCCGTACTATTAGAAATTCTCATCTAAACTGAGATGTACAAACTTTATCAAACTTGCATCCATCCATCCATTCATATTTCTGGTGAAAGAGAAAGAAACGGAGCTAAGGCGAAAGACAGAGAGAGAGAGAAAGAGAGAAATGCATTAGTGAAAGGGAAGCCTGCCAGTTACCAAACCGAAGCAAACAAACGTCTGTCGACAGGCAAACAAAAGCAAAAACACGTGAATGTCTGAATATTTAAGCAACTTCTTGGCATGCAAAGAGTAACTTACAACTTACTTCATGAAGTTTTCTTTAGTCGTTGCACTACACACTGAGTGACAATTTATTCCAACTTTTAGTTTATGGCTGAACTAAAGTCCGCATCGTTTTGTGCCAACGGCAGAAACAGCGACGTAGCCCTGTTCTATCTCTGCTCTATCTACACCGCGTGAAACTGTGAAATTATGCAGTGACAACGCCAATAGCGATCTTTTCGTAAAGAGGATCGTGAATGGAGAAAATTATTTTAGAGACATGCTATTTAGATATTTTTATTACCGGCTGACTGCGCCATTCCGTGAAAATTGGGTTTAAGGAAATTGTCGATGATATTAAGGGTTCATATTAAATTTTATTTTTTTTTTAGAGAATATTTTAGAACTATATAACAATCATCGAAAAAAATTATTGACATATACCATGGAATCACAGATTTTCACGTCTCTGTAGTGTGACAATACTGACAATGTAAAGTTTGGTTAAGTGTTACCTTTAAATGTATTTTTGGTAAATTTAAGTAAAAAATGCTTTGTTCTAAATAACAATCATGAACACGGATATGGCAATATCATAAATAGAGCTCGGAAAATATGCACTTAAACCTAAAGTATGCACAAAAAAAAATGCATTTAATCCATACAAATAAAAACGCAGTAACACCTTTATTGAAGGTATTTAATTTATTTTGTGTTAAAGTCACAAAAAATACTTAGACTTAGTCGTCTAGAGTATTTTATTTTCTTTTGATTCTGATATAATTTATCAGGTCAAAAGTTTTCTTTTGACCTTAAAATGAAGTTGTATTCATTTTTTCGCAGAATTTATTTATTCGTGTATAACATTTTGCAACACACGTATTGCGAACAATGCATAGGGTTTTTCTCGTAGTTTTATTTCTGGGTCACCTTCTCTAGACAATAAAAATCAAATATGCACAATTTTCTTCGGGAATTAGTTAGATGAACCTTGGCAGAGTTCTAATTCTGGGGTCTTTAAAAAATGATACGATGATAATTTGGTAATTTTTCATTGTTTTCGTCACTTCGCACACTATATACCGGATGTGTTACGGCTTTTGAACCTGTTTCCTGTGGTTGGTGTATTATTTTGACAATATGCGATCAGTGGCGTAAGTGGAATTTTCCTTATAAGATTTAAAATGCATATTTTTTGTATTTGAAGATAAAACCACATCAACCACGCAGGGTTATTAGAAGATATAACAAACATAAGAAACATTACATTAAATATAATTGTATAACTTGATGTCTCCTAAATCGAAAGTGTAAAAACCATCAGCCATTTTAACTTCTATAATATCGTCATTTTTCCTTCAATAGTGAAATATGTATCTGTCATTTCTCGCATTATTTCATTAAGAAACATTCTGGATTTAGATATAGTAATGTTATAAAATCATATCAATTTTCTATTCTATCTCTACCAAAATTTTTTGTGGTTTAATTAAAAATATTATTTTCTTTAGAGATATATATATATTTCTTTGTAGTACCAATTGACTTCTGGACGAAAAGTATTCCCATTTGGCATCCGTGAATATTCACGGGCCACAATATACAGCGAATTCTGTTGCGGTACCAATTGGCATCAATCGCTGTTGCGGTTTCTTTGGCATCGATTGGCTTTGGACCTTTAGCATCCATTGGTTTATGACTCAAGTCGACAATAATACCTAAAGGTTTCGGTGGAATTCTACCTGAGTCAATTCATCTGTTCAGTCATTGTAATATTTTGTTGTCGAAACGGATGTTTAAAAATTTAACTTGTTAGAGTATATTACTCTATCTATAAATTGTAGGCAGGTAGTTATTGCTTTTTTCGAGATTGAATATTTTTCTTTCAAAATTATGACAGCTTCAAATTTGATTTAATTTGCTAAATACTTTTATTTTACATTTTTTAAGCTCAGTAATTTAAAAATGTTTTATCGTCTTTTAACAACTTCTAGTCTGATTATTCCCTGAGTAAAAGAGCTCTGTTGTAATGAATTATTTGGTATTACTAAAGAAATTCTGGTATAGTAGGATTAAATGTTAAAATTAAATGTTACAATGATTGTAACTTCATGTCTTGGGCTGTTACGTCGCATTATGGGCTATATGGGCTGTATTTTCTCGTTCTTGTTCGTATTTCTCTTCGATTTGCATTTTCGATGACACTTTCCAATATTTTAGCAAATTCAAAGTCCATGAAAAATACTTAGAAAGCAAACAAAAGTACTTATAAGAGTATACGACCATTTGATAACACTCACTGTGAAAATTTTTGCAAGTGAAGATGTTTAAGACAGCAGGCACATTATTGCCGAACGCAAAGTGCACATAACTTTCTCCTTTATTTTTTGGTATCTGACTTCTTACAACTGTGTGTATTTTTCTTTCCTCTGCCCATACTTCTCGTACGTCACTGAATCTGGTTTGATGTGGTATTATATAATAATAGATGCACAATCAAAACGAACCAGATTCTTTTACATTAAAAAGAGATAAAATATTATGTCCATATACTATGAAAAGCAATAATTAAAAAAGAGTCGTATTTTAACACATATTTGTTTTTCTTTAACCGTTTGTTAATAAATAATATATCAAAATTTATTCGACATAATGTATGTTTTATTTTAAGGCTGTAACATAAAAATAAGAATTACCTGTTATGAAGGCACTACATAGGTAATTATTATCTGTACCTAACAAAAACCAATTTTATCAAAATCAACCTAGTTTGAAATATATGGAGTCTCGATTATATCTCATGGTTGTGTTTGCCCTACGTAGAAAAAAATAAAATAAAATTACTGAAATCTCTTGGGAATTGAAGTACTCAAGAATTGAAAAGATGTTGAAATTACTGTAACTTTGAAGAAGTTGAAAATCAAATGTTTAAAGGTACACTTCTTTTAAACAAAATTCAGAATCAGTATTTTATCTCTTAACTTCATTAGAAGTGAATAATAAAGAAGTTATATACATACAAAAGGTTTTTGTAAGAAACACAGTTGCAAACATATAATTTACAAAATTTCTTGGTCTCTCTTTTTAAAATGGCGATACATAGCTTTCAACGTAAACAAAGTTTTAGGAGTAGTGTCCACTTAATAGCTTCTAATGGTAATAGTGGGTTAGGGACAATTAAAACCTAGTTAATGTTTAAAATTTGCCAATGTTTTTACTTTATTTTACCTATAATGGTACATAAAATGATCCATTGTGATTTATATACAGTGAGGTCCTAAGGTAACGGATAAATTCAATATTTTTGTAACTAAAAATCTTTTGACGAAATCCTCATGTAGGTCGGTTTTTATTTTTTGTTGTGCATTTTTTTCAATAGAATCTTTTTATACAGGGCGTGTCGTGTAACAGTGGCCAATACCAACTTTCTTATTTTAGATACAACACCCTGTGTATTATTATATTTTTGAATTTCTTAGAATATTAGGTAAAATTTATATTTAATCTTCTATTCTTATCTTTAACCGTTTTTAAGTAATCGAGGTTGGAAAAGTGACATTTCGTGTATTTTTCCTCACAAAATCTAAACAGTTCGACCTAGAGTAAAATGGTTTTTACATTATTACTTACACATTACTTTTTAATATGCTATCTAGTGGTATCAAACCCAGAGATGATAGGATTATATTCAAAATGACAAATTTTGAAATTTAGGGCCGACCACGACAATTTTCGTATTTTATTTTTATTTAATACCACTAGATAGCATATTAAAAACTAAGATAGTAATATAAAAACTAATTAAAATGGATCAAATCCAATAGTTGGCTGTATACCCTGAATCAATATAAAGACAAAAGCTTTTTGTAAATACAAAAAGCTTTTGTCTTAATATAAAAACCATTTTACTCTAGATCGAACTGTTTAGATTTTGTGAGCAATTGTCACTTTTCCAACCTCGATTACTCAAAAACAGTTAAAGATAGGAATAGAAGATTGAATATAAATTTTATCTAGAATATTCTTAGAAATCAAAAGATATAATAATATACAGGATGTTGTATTTAAAATAAGAAAGTTGGTATTGGCCACTCTTACACGACACGCCCTGTATAAAAAGATTATATTGAAAAAATGCACAACAAAAAACAAAAATCGACCTGTACGAGGATTTCGTCAAAATATTTTTAGTTACAAAAATATTGAATTTATCCGTTACTTTAGGACTCACATGTCGTATGGAAATAATCAACATTGACCACACCGGGTTTATTTAAAAAAAAAATAGCCTCGATAAAAACGTAAAATAGGTAAAGTCTATACGTTAGCAATTGTACAAAACCCACTATTACCATTAGAAACATAGACTAGTTAGAAACTTTATTTTAAAACTAGAACAGCTAAGAAAAAATGAATGTTTGCCCAACCTCAAATTCTATCTACAACATTTCATTGGATTTACAAAATTCAAGAGAAAATATTAATATGACGACGTTTTAAAACGTTAATAAAATTAGGTTTAATTCAATAAGAAAGTAACGAAGGATACATTAAAACTATAGGACTGTAATAGAATATTTTATTGAAACTCGTAATCACTTGAATGAATTATTGTGATTTATATTTATTTTGTACAAATACTTTTATTTTGTCCCATTTCCTGTTTTTAAAAACATTTGGATACTTTTCTACCAAATTTAAAACTTCCATTTTTTTTGGCGGAATTTTCTTCTTAATATGACGTGCAAAGAATTTTTGCGTAAGTTCTTTTTCCTCTTTTGTCCATGGAACTAAAATACGTTTACCTTTCTCCTGTATTCTATTTTGTGACGGGATGTTTACTTCATTTTGTTGAAGAATAGGTTGATTAGTATTTTCTTCGTCACTATCAGCTTCTTCTGCGTCTTCCAATATCTCGTTATCGACTTCAATCTCATTTAAATTTCGATTTTTATATTGGTCAATATTAGCGTTTTGAGCGAGCAATAATATTTTGGAAACTTTTGCGGTTTGGTAAATGTCTGACGGGAGACGATACCACTCATCATGAGTTTTTGAGGTATGCCCCATAAATTTTGCTAGTTGTTCTGATTCACCCTTTTCCATTTTTAAAATTTGTATTATTGTTGCTAAGTGTTTTCTGAGGCGAGTTGACGTGAGGGTAGTGATTTTGTTTGCATCATTCAACACCTTAGAAGCATGCTTTCTGAGAACATGATATCCACTGATGCAGTTAATAGTATTCGGTATGCCAAATAGGTATTCGTTGTAAGAGGTAAAAAAATTATTGCTATATTTAATTAAAGTGTCAACTCCACTTTTGGTCAATTTGTCAAACAGAACAGGTACGCCTCTACCTCTCTTACCTCTTATTACTATGCGTTTTAAAGAGTGAACTAAAATTTTCTCGGTTTCTGTTAGGACTTTCTCAAACTCTTTAGAAGATTGAGAATCATGATGTTTTAAATAAATACCTAAAGGTAATCTCTGCAGCTCCCCTACTCGTCTCTTATTAAAAAGTAGTAAGCTGCAATATGTACCTTCGAGCAGACATTTGTACGCTTGTGTGTTATTCACATTTTCATCCATGTGAGTTATTGAAGATGTTATAAGCTCATCCAGATAAGTCTTCATTTTCTGAAAAAAATATGAAATCGATATTGATAAGAGTGGATTGCATTCTCATTTACATTTGAGATTCAGAGGACCTTGTCCCCTTAAGCAGAACGGACAACTTTCCAATGGAGAAGCCAAGCGTCACTGATGAGGTCTGGCGGACCGAAACTGCTGTTTGGCGTTTCACACTTGATGGGTTGTGTTGATCTGCGACCATTGGATCAATAGTATAATTCAATGCCAGTAGGTGTATTACCCCTCGGAGTAGTGGTTTTTGTTGATCCAAACATAATTGGTTGGGTTTCGGTGACCTAAACCGATCAGCAAAGGGCTCTTGTTGTTCCAAGTTGTACATGGGTGACCTGGCAGCATTGCACACGGAACACCGGTGATAACATATTAAATGTTGATCAGTTAAGAATGGATTGCATTCTCATTTACATTTGAGATGCAGAGGACCTTGTCCCCTTAAGCAGAACGGACAACTTTCCAATGGAGAAGCCAAGCGTCACTGATAAGGTCTGGCGGACCGAAACAGCTGTTTGGCGTTTCACACTTGATAGGTGGTGTTGTTCTGCGACCATTGGATCAATAGTATAATTCAATGCCGGTAGGGGTATTAGCCCACGGAGTAGTTGTTTCTGTTGATCCAATCATAATTGGTTGGGTTTCGGTGACCTAAACCGATCAGCAAATGGCTCTTGTTGTTCCAAGCTGTACATGGGTGACCTGGCAGCATTGCACACGGAACACCTGTGATGACATATTAAATGTTGATCAGTTAAGAGTGGATTGCATTCTCATTTACATATAAAATACTAGCTTTTATCCTCGATTCGATTGTGATGGCGTCTTCTGCCGAGAAGTATCCCTTGAAAATACAACTTTTTTTAATAAAATGTATCATCTGTGCTTATTTGTGTCCCTGTCAAAATTGCAAAAATAATCAATATGATCGGTTAAAAAGTTAAACAGGGAATGCGAAAAAAAAACAAGCCGACAAACACCTTACACTCACATTTATAATATTAGTTAATATTTTCACAGAAAAAAAGACAAAGCATAACCAGAGATAGATAAAAACTAAGCATCTTAACGAAAGAATCTTATTAACACAGCGCCAAACCACATTTTCAAAATTCACAACATTTTTAATGCATTTACAACCCCTAACATTAAATGCTTTTTAATACACAACGTTTTAGCCATGTGCTTCAAAAAATTATACACATGGCGCTGAGAAATAAGGTTATAAAACCTTTCAAAAAGAATAAAAGACTGCAGATAACAAGAAAGTAAGATAAAACCAATAATATATTGTAAATCCAAAAACTAAACAAAAAATATCCATTCTAAGAATTAAACTCAAACGCGAATCGACCAGATATTACTCGAACCTTTATAAACCTGGAATCTAAGACAATCTAAGTGACTAACTGGCTTCCAAAATCGTATCACATCCTGTAGATGCCAATTGAACCGCTAAGCTGTAACGACATGAATATCGCTTCAACTCAATATACACAAATCGATGGTGGCGCTGCTTATTTTTTGCCTCGAACTACGATTTATTTACGAATCAAAAAACGGTCCAATTGGATTCCGGGTTCATATCGCGTAAAGAGCCTTATAATATCATCCACTATGCGTTTCTGATATTATTTTGAAGAGGTCAATTGGCATCCGAATACCGGATGCCAATTGACCAGCGGAAGCCAATTGAACCTACAACTTTACATGTGGGAAGTCAATTGTTACCGTAAATAAATATATATATATATATATATATATATATATATATATATATATATATATATATATATATATATATATTGTTATGATGTATTTTTTGTTTGAATGATGAGCAATGAGTATTTTTAATAATATATATATAGGGTTTTTATCGCGGTTCTCAAAGAATTAGTTTGTAAGTACTTTTTTAAATTATCTTTATTATAACTATTATGAAACACACATATATATCTAACCTAGCCAATGTAAATTTAAAATAAACTATCTTTAAATTGATATTCTTATAAAACTAATTAAATTCTATAGACAATGTAAAATTTAAACAAAACTATCTTCAAAATTGAAATTTTTATGACACTAACTAAATTATATTAACAAAATTTTGTACCTTTCTTTCACTGAATGCCTAAATGAACTGTTTTCTACTATATAGATTCTAATCACCACTGAATGTCTTCGTACTTCAGTTATCCTTGTTTTTTGTGAAATTACTTTTTCCAATTATCAGCTTCTACCAATTTAAGATATAGTTTTCTTCACCAGCATTTATACACCACCAACCAAACCAGCAAACAGCATTTATATTTATTCTTCTTTTCAATATACCAATATCCAATTATTATAAGTTGATTTATACTAATCTCCAACCATAATATAATTTAATTTCTTCCAATATACCTTTTTTTATCTTCAATAATTATTTGTGTATAATTATAAATGTGCATTAAATTATATGCATAATTTTTAATCTTCATTTAACTCACTATATTAAACAATTTGACTATTTGTACCTGATTCACTGACTCCAACTAACTTTCATATTTCTTACTAAACTTTTCTGACTGACTTCTTGAAAATTCTGAACAATTTTCTTCACTATTCACTAACTAAATGTGTCTACTAACTTTCATAATGAATTGGCCTGACTTCTGACTAAAAACTGCCATCTTGAATCCAAATCACGGGTATTTATATCTTTTTTGGATATTCCAGAACCATCTGGTAAGAAATCATGTTCTATTTAGTTCTATTAAATACTTGTCTGAATTTTCTGGAACAAACCATTTCGCAAACATGGCCATCTCCGGAGATCCAGAGAATTCCATTCTTTTCTATTAATAATTTTGTTTACATTTAGGCTTTTCAGATCAGAATATATAATTAAATTAGTAACTTAACATTCTAATTTAATAAAATACACATTTCAAACAATATATTATTATAACCTCACTTTATATTCCTAAAAATTTCCTAAAATGTCACTGGGAGACAGAGTTTGTATAGTTGGTTGCCTAGTCACATGGCTCACTCAAACATATCTACCACATTACAATTACTAAAATACAACTTTTTACAATTATTATATGCTAATTTATTAAAAATGCCCTCACATAAATATATTTTTATTAAATTCTCTAGTATATAACTTCTTAAAATAATCAAATACTTTTTTATATCTAATATTATGTAGTATATAACTTATAAATTATTTTCTATAAACCCCAATCGTCACAATATATATATATATATATATATATATATATATATATATATATATATATATATATATATATATATATATATATATATATATACATATATATCTAAAGAAAATAATATTTTTAATTAAACCACAAAAAATTTTTCACATTATTAAAAACCGGAGATGCATAATCCATGCGTTGTTATGTTGTACTAAATGGTTTTTTCGTTTCCTATTTAGGTGTTGTAGGGGACCGGAACATTTACCTCGTACTGTCACCTCGGGGGAACAAATAAGGGTCTAGCCGCCTTCTGATATCCCCGGGTGCTCTGTAAAGGGCTTCGAATATACTGTCGAGAGCTCATCTACTTAAGTCCATTTTCGGGCTATGGAAAATATTTATCTTCGGTGTCTTGCCTTGAAAAAGGCAAGATATTTCTTACATGACAATTTCTTCATCGAAATAAAAACACCAAGTTAAGTTGAAATAATTCTCAGCCACAGAGTATGGAAAATAAATGCAGGAAGCAGAGCCCCGAGAGCACTAAGCTCTCGGAGAGCCCGTGAGGAACTGACCTGGCTGACCTGAAAATCGCCAATATTTATATGCGCTGTTCGAGCGATAAATAGGGATTTCCAGGTCAAGAGCCAATGGGAAAATTCGAGGCGGGGCGATGCGCATCCAAATGCGTACTAGTCTATGGCATTCGATGACATCCCTCCTCCTCTGGAGACTCTGCGGCTGGGAAAAAATATTTATTGATTAAAAAATACAAATGTGAAAATAAACAAGAAAATATGCATAAAATACAAGTAAAATGTTCATAAAATGTCCAAAAAGAAATTCACGCAACACTGCACTACCTACAGAGGGAGATCGGTGGTGATAACGGCATCTCAAGCTCCTACAGGTCCATCCTCGGTCGGTGTGCCTACTCCTCCAACGGGCTCGTCTTCTTCTCGGTCGTCCGGATCCCATCTGCCATATCCAACGGGGTTTCGTAGAGTACCAGTGTGCCGAAGCCTACGTGGTCGTCCAACCACTTTCGGTAGGGGGCGATGACTGGGTCTACTCCGGGAGTTCCATCGGCATCTGGGGCTTCTAACTTCGAATAAGCCTGGCTCGTCAAAGGTGTCTGCACGTCGAAGGCGTCAGGTCTGCAGAAGGCCTCGATGTCGGAGTGTTAGAGTATTGCTTTCTAACACTACGTGGTTCTCCCCATTCTTCTCTTGACTTCAACCTATGTTGAAGTCAATGGTGTGTTGCCTTCTGTGAATTCGAGCTGGGTCGTGGGTTCGGATTTTAACCACGTTGTCGGGCGCCATGTCACCTCGGGGGAACAAATAAGGGTCTAGCCGCCTTCTGATATCCCCGGGTGCTCTGTAGAGGGCTTCGAATATACTATCGAGAGCTCCTCTACTTAAGTCCATTTTCGGGTTATGGACTTGGAAAATATTTATCTTCGGTGTCTTGCCTTGAAAAAGGCAAGATATTTCTTACATGACAATTTCTTCGTCGAAATAAAAACACCAAGTTAAGTTGAAACAATTCTCAGCCACAGAGTATGGAAAATAAATGCAGGAAGCAGAGCCCCGAGAGCACTAAGCTCTCGGAGAGCCCGTGAGGAACTGACCTGGCTGACCTGAAAATCGCCAATATTTATATGCGCTGTTCGAGCGATAAATAGGGATTTCCAGGTCAAGAGCCAATGGGAAAATTCGAGGCGGGGCGATGCGCATCGAAATGCGTACTAGTCTATGGCATACACTATGGCATTCGATGACAGTACGAGGCAATGTTGCCGATTTTAGAGCTTTATGTAGTTTACAATATCTAATCCAAAACTTAACGTACTGTATATGATTTATTATTATGTTTTTTTTTTATTTGCACAGTTAATCCATTCCATTAATCCATCCATTAGGACATTAGGCTAACTTTTATGTATATTTTGGTATACATTTATCGATTTGTGGTATTTTTAAACATTTCAACGGAATTTTTGAGTTTGATTATTTTGTATAGTTATATATATCTTCTAGCAAAAGCTTACTATCGCTTTGATTTATTTAAGACAGTATATGTCGCAGGGGCACGATTTTTCAGTCTATGTTTGACTTGTTAAACAAAATCTCGTTATGACTTCATTTCGGCCCTCCATGGCCTCATCAGACGCAAAGACTGAATAAAAAATCAAAGACGAAATACCAACAAATCTCCTAACTGTTTCCCACTCAAGTTGCCTTTATATCCAGCCACATATCGTTATAGAATAAAAGTATTTATGATTTTCAAGTTTTCAGTTGTTCAAGTTCTATAAATTTAAATAAATTGGCGTACGCCAATGGAGATTTTATTGATATTTATCAACCGTAACCAGTCTTTCACCATCTTCTAATTGAGTACTTTACATTTTATGTATTGCAAAACAATATTTGAATTAACCAATAAATGATATTTGCATAATATAGAAATAATTGAATAGCTGGCTTATTGGAAAACAATCGGATTGTACAAATGCGCGGCAACAAACTCATATAACGATCTAATTATAATTTTATTTCAATTTAGTTAATATTAATTTTAAAATCTAGATTTGAACAAATCAAAAATGCATATTGGATGAAAAATATTTTGTAAACCAAAACAAACTTGTTTAACCAATTTATGACAACTATTTTTGTCAAATATATCAATTTTTTCTCAAGAATGTAATATAATACCCTAAAATGCATTGAAAAATTACTAAAAAAATTTTCAAAAACTGATTTTCGAAAAACATGCTGGGTCGTTAACGACCCGTTGGGCACATAGGGATATAAAATAAAAATAATAGCTGTTAAACAATTACATTTTATTTAATTTTTTTCTAAAAAATTAAACATTTACTCCCTAAAATGAAAACAATAAAGCAGGGAGAGGTTAATTATATTACTTAAGGCTTAAAATAGTTTGTATAATAATCTTTGAAGCATCTATCTTGGAGTGTAATTTCACATCTATCGCATGCTTTTGTAGTTTTATTTGAACATACACTACATTGTCTTCTTTGAGCACCAGAAATAATTACATGCTGTGTTGATGTGGATGGAGCAGGAATTATTCCAATATTTTGAGTTCTAGTTGAACCTGACTTTTCATAATGAGAAAATAATGTACGAACTAAATGTCTTCTAAATTCTAATTTGTCATTTTTATATCCAAATTGTCGTGCTAGTATCCAAGCATTAGTTACACAAAGCATCCATATTCATATTGGAAAGTACCATTTTTTTTCTATAAATCGAAATGGTGTTGTCCATTAAATCGATTCCGCCCATAAATTTGTTGTATTGCAAAATTATAAATGGTTGATCTATTTTAATTTTTAGTTTTTCTTTTGCTGAATATCGGATTGCTTTTTGAATTGGCTAAGTTCCATGCTCATTAGGTAAGATGGCGACAACATTATTATCTTTCCATTTTACAGCGGCAATTTTAGTGCTCTCGTCAAAAGACCTACAATAATATCCTCTTGGTTGTTTTATCATACTTTTCATATCTTCTAAAGGACACTTTTCTGTTCTGTTTTCGCGAACAGTTTCAGTGGTACTAAACCTCATTTCTGCAATTGATGATTTCAAAGACATGCTTAAAGTAGTTATCAAAATAGAAGGACAATTTTTTATTTTAATATGTATTTCGCAAAATCTTTGCAAAGGTGTTGACCACACTTTCTCCTAATCCACAATTTTTATCAGCACCAGTTATTAATTTTCGGCCTTGATATGTGTCACAATTTAGGCAATATTAATTTGATAAAGCCATGACCCATGCTTTATAGCCAAATCTTATTGGTTTGCCGCGAATAAATTGTTTGCACCCATTACGACCAAAGTAAGGAATAATAGATAGAAACCTTTCGATAGAAATTTGATTTTCAATAGGTGCAAACGTTCAAAACTTTGTATTTAATTTTTCGATAAAAGGTCTAATATTGGCCAATTTATTATTTTCGGCAAGGTGGTTGTTGTCTGCAGCGTGAAAAAAACTAAATATCTCTTTAAACCTATTGCGTTTCATAGATTTCGTTACTTAATATTATGTATGTGTATTATTGGAGTTTGGGCTTTAGAGTTCACTCTAGTAGAACCGTGTTGATTAAAATCATTACAACATTACAAGTTAGGACAAAAAACTTTCTATCGGCATTTTTCTCGGATATCTCTGTTGCGGAAATGTTTTTAACAAAATTTATTATTTTAACAGCTTTTCAAAGGAATTATGTTGACAAAATCTTAATTTATTTGCAAAAATTGCTGTATTATACACATTTCTCATATAAAAAATTAAAAAAAAAAGAGATGCAATATAAAAAATTAAAAAAAAAAGATGCGATGGCCGGGAATCGAACCCGGATCAACTGCTTGGAAGGCAACTATGCTGACCATTACACCACCATCGCACTTAGTAGCGTTGATCGTACTATAGAATTTCATGTAGCAATGACATCATTTATTTCTTAAGAAAGGATTTAGTATTAAAATAATCTGTGTAGGATGCACTTTTAAAACACAGATTTGTCAAATAAAGTAATTTGTTAGATTGAAAGTTCTGAATTTTGTACATTTCAAATGTAGCTTTCTACCTTAACAAAATGTATGAATATGAAGATTCCGATAAACCATATTCTGTTTAGTTTTCCTATGTAGAACCAAATGTTCATTACTATCATTACTTTTGTTATTTTTTTATAACAGAAAAAATATTTGTAGTAATTATAGACTATTAATTTATTAATCATTCTATTTGCCTTTAGCCCTATGCGGTGTCTACTTCCCTAATTAAATTTCTTTATTTGGGTCACACTAATAACAATAACTTTTTAATTGCCCAACATCATAGCTGGTTTATAACAGCTATGTAGACTTTTCCTTTTAGTGTCATTGGATTTTTTAATCTCGTGTCAACCACCTTTTTAGATTTTATGTCTTCTAAACTAATGCACCAAATTTCAAAAAAATAACGCCGCAAAAAAATAAAAAACACACTTAGAAGTGCTACGATTTTTACAGTAAAAGTTGGATCTTTCAGAAAATTGAAGTATTTTAGACTTGTTTCGACAAGATTTGGGAATTTGAACTGTTGCTATATGAGCTAAGCTATATAGGTTAAAAAGTAAGTGTTGTAAACTTATAAAATATACACGAATAGTAACATATTTATTTATGGGCCATATAGTCATTAAACGCAGAAGATAAACATAGAGATAATTTCACGCCAAAAACATTAAACAAAGCATTGAGGTTTTAAGGAAAAAACGGTAAACATCAGTTTAAAACGTTATACGTCTTTCTATTTCCGATATCTAGCCATCACTATTCACTATCATTCCAAGCATCTTCATCAATGCCTCCATCTATCTAATCTTCTTATACTTCTTATACTCTGCTTATATCACAGGAACAAATATCACAGGAACGACGTCAGACGATATTTACCTGAGTATTTGGCAAGCTAAATATACTCTCATCAATTATTTAAAGAAATTTAATTTGTTATTTATCAAAAGCAATTTAATTAAACTTTTAGGATTAATTAAATATAAATATTACTATGCCCAAGCCCTTGCTACGCCACTGATCACCTAGCGTTTGATAAACAGACTTAACTTAAGTGTACTGTACAATAAATGTTATAATGCGTTTGCGTTTTTAATGGTAGTCTTAGAAGACTATAAATAAAATAAAATAAACATTACAATAGCTTTTGGAGCTACTCTTTACTTTTCCATTTGTGTTTATTTATTGATTTGATCCATCTTCTTCAAGATAGAATATAATGAGATAGCAGATAGATTAGCAAAAAGGGCTACTACAGAAGGGGAGATGATTAACATGAAGCTACCTTTGAACGATCACGTAAGCCAAATGAAAATAACCATGAAAACTAAATGGCAAGAAAAATACGAAAAATCCAACTCTGGGAAAAAGTTTAAATTGTTGCTTCCAAAACTAAACATAAAACCATGGTTTTTTAATGTACAAAATAGAAATTTTATAAAAATAATTTCACGAATCAGAAGTAACCATGCAATGTATCCGGAATATAAACACCGTTTAGGTATCCATAAAGCACGTATATATAAGATCAATACCCCATCCCATATATTTGTGGAGTTGTATAGGAAAGTAAACCCGAAATCAACTGCCTTCCGTCTACTGATCTTCATTAGTATGAACGAATCGACTATAGCCCTATCGACTAAATAGTAGGAAATTTTGAATCACCATTTGGCAGAGCTTCGTCAAATGGAATATCTTTCGTGAAATTGGTCGAACTTATCGACACCGCCAATTATCTGATTATAAACGCGTACAGCTTTAGGGCATGACACATTTGTTGTGGAGCTATCTTTACTTTTATGACTGACAAAATCTTTTTCTCCTGGAGAGAAACTTTTGTTCAAGAGGTTGACTGGTTTATTATCCATCCACTTTATTGCAGCTACCTTTTGTTTTGCACTAAACATAAATTCCCCACGGCACATCTTTATTTTACTATTATACATATTTGGTAATCCCTTTCTGTGTCTTTTCTTCATAAGAGGAAAGGATGTAAAGAAATTATCAAAGCCTATCAAACATCCCTTGTTGTTTAGATAGTTTGCAAGGTTAATTTTTTTTTACCTTTACCTTTTTACCTCTAGGTTTTTGCTCCATCAACGTCTGCCGACTTTCCAGAGTAAATATGGGATTTTTATATACAGCCTGTTATTGAGTCTTTTATTACAGCCTGTTATTGAGTCTGCCAAACACCACACTTTATAGCCTCGTTTGACAGGTTTCATGAGCATGTATTGTTTGAATAATGATCTGCCCTTAAATGCTATCATCGATTCATCAACAGCTAAGTAAGTTAAGTGGTTATATGTAGCTTAGATTGTACTGTTTAGTTTTTCCACAAGTGCTCTCACCTTATGCAGTTTGTCATATCCAGGTTTCTCTCGAAGCACTGCATTTTCATTGTTTAGATGCAAATTTTCAATTAGTTTTTTGTATCTCTTAGATCTAAATAATTGCGAAACTGCTGATACGACTAAATATGGATCAGTGAACCAATAATTGGAAAGCTGAGGAAATGTATGTATTCCCATTGTACTCCAATTAGTGTCTTAACTTCCTCTAGTTTTGTATCTTGCCAATTATTAGATGGACCAGGTTAATTTGTTTTATTAGCCCTTCTAGGCCAATTCTGCTTTGCATATAGATTAGTCTAATAAACTTCAATATTAAAATCGTATGCAGAATTGGCATCTTTGGAAAAATCAAGTGCAAGTTTGTCAAAGAAATCTGTGTCTTCATCCCATTCCTCATCATTTTCTTCATCTTTACTATCTTCCGATACAGATATTGAGCATGTAAAGATTCCAAACAGGCTGTATTCACACCAGAAGAATCTAAACAGTTGCCTTTCCAATTTTCAAGTTCTTCAAAAGCATCTTCATCTGCTTTTTCTTCTGAATATTCACCATTGTCAAGATAAAAATATAAATAAGCTAATGCAGCCTCAGCATCTCTGGAATTATCTAGATCCCACATTTCTAACATAAAATAATAAAAATGAACAACGATGATGGGCGGTGGAAAACATATAACCCACTTACAAATATAGTTTTAGCATAAGTCAAATACGTTCTATTATCATTGTTTTTATATCAATGTCTGTATAAAAGTCAAGAGAATAGAAAAATAATATTTAAATGCTTAGCACTCAGGTTAATTTTTGTGTAAACAATTATTTATTCACAACTAGAACATAACCGCACAAAAAAACCGTCAAAACAGCGTATATTCAAACATAAGTATGAATGGTAATGTAAATATCTGTACCTTAGTTTCAAAGTAATTTTTTATAGGTTTACTGATATCACTACTAGGTGGCAGCTGCCTCAAACGGTGGGAAAATCGATGTACACTACCTGTAGACGCAATATTATATGGTGGGCATTATACTTCCCATTGCCTATGAAAGGGTTAAACAGCATTCATGAGAGAAGAGCCACACGGCTAGACGACTTCTATAAAGAATTTTTGAAAATACGATATTGTAACGAAAAAGGTAATTTCAACATACCCTATATAACGGTTCCTTCTCTAAACAATGACGCGTGTTTGAGAACCTTCGAGATAGCCAGCGAGGTATGGAGAATATATACATAAATATATAGGTAATAAATACACGCAGTGAAAAATAGAGGTGGACTATTTCAGATAATTCTAGTAAATAAGTATTTCCGTATTTAAAGAGCGCTGTTATTAGTTTTATTTAGTAGTAGTCATATATAATAGGAGTTCTTCAGCAGTAATATATCTAGCAATTTGTTGCGTTTTAAAGTTAGATATAGATTATGTGGTAAATGGTATATTTTTAAGGCATTTATCACAACATTTAATGCAATATATTAAATTATTACCCATCATAATGAGCTACTGCTAAGCTTGAAAATGTTTCATATATAAACACCAAATCAATATTTCACCTTTTTTTAACAATACAATATTAATTATTAAAGAACAGTGTTTTATGTCCCATCGAGACACTTGAATCGTCCTTTTATTTAACCTTTCCGCCCTCGTCCAATGCGACACTCTAATTCAACGGTGAAAACCATGGAAGGTGAAAATGTCAAGTAAATATAGAAGCTCTAAATGAAACGGCGACACTTCCAGACTATTTTATTGAGGTCTTAGAAGGAAGGATTTCTCCGAGCTATTTTTTACTTTCACATCCAGAATTCAAGGATTTGTATTGATGAAAGGTTAAGGCAGAGACGGACGGCTTTTAGACCAATTGAACCCTGCAAATATTTCGAAAAGAGTAAATCAAACGTTAAAGGGAGATAAAAGACCGAACATATTTTTTATTTTGATTTTCCTGGTCCTTTATTTAACGGCGTGAAAATATTTCATTTCCCCAGCGTCGAATGATTTAGGACTGCTTTGTTGTACTAGTAAACTAGAATGAATGGGCTCTTAAATATATTTCTTAGGTGAAAGCACAATACTTGACAAAATAATTCAAGCCATATACTCTTCATATATACGTAAATACAAAATAATAATTCTTTAAGGTTTAACACAAAAAAATGTCATTTAGATAAATGATTTAATACTAAACAAATTGTACATTTATATTTACATATTGTAAAAAGGGTACAACAGAGAAAATAGGGAGAGCGCTAAAACACACAAAATAGAAACGATATTTAATACCGACAGAAAAATCTCAACCATTTTACCATCCGCCAAAACAGAAATATCGTTAGATCAAGTAGTATCTAAGATTCCATGTGGGGACTGTGACGATTCATACATTGGACAGACCAACCGAAGAATCAATGTTCGACGAGAAGAACATTGAAATGCCATCGAAAGGAAAGAAAAAACGTCGTCCCTTGCACAACATGTCTTAAACAGAGGACATACAATAAACCTGAACCAAACTACGATGCTAGCTAACATTGAAATTAAAAGATAACGCGAAATTCATAAAATCCATGGAAATATAAAAAAATCCCAACAGTCTAAACCAAAGAGATGATGCTCAAAGATTTCCAACAACATGGAAAACGGTATTAAAGAAAAAATTAAAAATCAGGTGGCACAACCGACTAGTAGGACCCCTCCTACCTACACACGGACAGGATCAACCACATGAAGCCTTGCCAAGGACCGATGCAAATCTAATAGGAAATGCAAGCCTTTTGAATGATATTGTGGTATATGACGGTATCATCGGGATACGTGAAAATAGGACGATTTCTCCTTCAAATCATCCAGTCAAAACGGTTCCTTTGTGTCGGCGTGTGTCGAAGGAGAATAATTGGTTAACCAATTTTCAACTAAAGATTGTGTGGTGGCATCCCTGGTATATCCTGCGAATTTAAAAACTCTGTTGGATAATTTACAGCTTCGTCTTCATTAACAATACTGTCGATTGATTTAAAAGATATCAGATCACCTGGTAAAAACTGTTGAATCTGGAATAATAATTTTCGCCGCCAAAATTGTGCACTTACTGGGCCAAGTAATGTAATTATTTATTTAGAGATTTAAGTAATTATTCAGTATACTCGGGAAGACACTTCCGATTAATTCTTCTTTGGTCTCATCAAAAGTGCAGAAATTATCTGGAAGTTTGATGCATTGTGTATTTAGAGGCAGTTTGATTTTACCGTTTCCAATATCCAGCAAATGTTTGGAAAACATTTGCGCCGATAGATTATTTTGCACTTGCACTCTTATGTTAATGATCAACCGAATTATTTTGACATTTCGCCATAAAAACTATTGTTTTAAACATGCATTAATCTCATCAGTATATGTAAAGAGAGGAATAACTGGTAATATCTGTAACAACTCCAAGTTGTCTACATTAGGCGCAACTCAACGACTGTAAATTATTATAACTTTTTTTTTTTAAAAAAAGTTTTTCTTAGATTATTTCACTAGACTATTTTTAACTGGTAAAACGTCATAGCAACGACAAAACTCCTTCCTGTCCGTGATTTCTCAGCGACAAAATTATGACAAATCCGTCACGAAGGTGTCTAGTAATTCTATTGTTAATAGTTTGACAGACGTCACTGATGCGTAATCAATTTTGGACAGATATAACGAATCCAGACAAAAAATCAAGATTTTTATGCTAGTTAGGTGAAGAAAGTGTATAGAAGAATCCTGAAGATATCATGGACCGATCATGGACCGAGCATGTAACAAACAACGAAGTCATGAGAAGAATCAACAAAAGAATGGAAGTATTGGAAACCATCAAGACACGAAAGCTGCAATACCTGGGGCATGTTATGCGTAATGAGAGATACAACCTACTTCAATTGATTATACAAGGGAAAATCCAGGGCAAGAGAAGTGTAGGAAGAAGAAGAATCTCATGGTTGCGTAACTTGAGGGAATGGTACGGATGCACATCAATTGAACTATTCAGAGCAGCAGCATCTAAGATCAGAATAGCCATGATGATTGCCAACCTCCGTCGCGGAGATGGCACGTGAAGAAGAAGAAGGTGAAGAAATCCAAAAATTGGTTTCGGAAAATGTCCCATTGAACACGCAGAGGTCCAGAAGCTCTATTTTAACCCAATTTTCGGAATTAAAGATAAAGATGATGCCTTTATCATGAAAAAAAAGCAATGCAAAGCAGCAAAAATGGTACAAGAAAAATATTTTACAGAGTACGGCATAAAAATTGACTCTTTCACAGATATATCCTTCAAATGTGCAAGATTGGCCAGAGGTACCAAGCGGAGGCAGCTTCAAAGTGTTCAAGAAAAAAAGTAAACTCAGTTCAAAAGCATTATCCATCGAAGAACTATTAAAAATCATCCAAAGCTACGACGGAGGAAACCTCCGATGGAATACAAAAAAAGTTTTTTTACCTTTGCTCATTTGAACTTATTTGAATAGGTAATGAGGTCGTAAACAGCAAGATATATATTTTTCAGTAGAAATTTAATATTATAGGGAAATTTACGGGCCAAAGGTCAAAAAAAACCCCCTTTTTTAAAGTTTTATGTCTGTTTTGTCCTTTTAATTGTGTTCTGTTTGTCCCTAATTGTGTTTTAGTTTTATAATTTTAACTTTTGACATCACAATTCTTTGCCTAACAGAAATTAAATGCTTTTATCCAAAAGTTGATAACTACAAGTCAAAAGAAATTGCACACCCACAAAATAGTACAACTACTTTCATTCATTGTTATATAACTGTCCTTTTTCTGTATAAAAAAATTTCAACAATTTAACACACATTTCAAAAATATATCTCTAATAAATTACGTGACGCGAGATATATTTTAAACGATTTTTTGCCAATCCTCCTCTATAAATAAAACCTTTAATAATTTTTACTGTTACTACACCCTTAATATAGTCTGGTCAATTGACTTTGCCAATGCCATAAAAAGAGAAAAAATACACCCTCAATAACCAACTGTAATAAAACATTTTTTACCTGCAACGGATAAAAAACAGTGATTGCCGCAACCTCGCCCCACCTTCACCATCTCTCACTTTACCGACGAAATTGGATGGGGTGTACCTTACTCGTCGTAACATCGAGAATCAAATGAAGTGTAAAAACATTAGAATTTTATGAGAGGGATCAAAAGTTAAAAAAGTTTCCATAAAAGATTTATATAGCGGAGAGAGTGCTACAACTTTCCAATTGGAATTTATCAAAGTAAGTGGAAGCGGACTTACTCGGTTCCGAAAGAAGTTCTGTTGGTAGTTGGCGGATTGAAGTTTAGCGGGGGTCGGGAGATATAAAAAGCGTACAAGAGTAATTACTGGGCACTTTTTTATTTGAATTATTACATGGAAAATATTTGTGTGAGCTGACTGGGATTGATAGGTATGAGGGGACAAGCTTGATTAATAATTTTTTAAGGTTATGTGAGGAAAAATAGGGATTGACTAAATCTACAATAGAGTAAGATCCCAGAGCGATCAGACATAACTTATTTTCATACAGATGAAACCTTAGAGTCTGAGTAGCGTCTCGTGTCGTGTGCTTTGAATACCTGCGTATTTATTAAACTTGCTGAGTGACACCTGGGCAGGTACCAGGTAAGAAAGGTAACTAAAAATAAGAACTATTTAACTTAAATTTACATAACTGATTTTTATACATATTTTGTAGAATATTATTTTGAAAATACTGTAATAAGTGTCAGACACTTGTCATGGACCAGAACTTTTGTCAGAGGCTTTAAAGCTCCACTAAAATTAAATGAACTTTACTTACTTTTATATGTCTGATTTTTAAATAGAGATGCAAAAATATTTAATCGGATCGAAAACAGTAGTATTCTTAATGTATTTGAATTTTTTACTCTGAGACTCATTGGCTCATGCGCACAGCACTCTCGCGCTCATACTTCTGGTTAACTAATTTTTGTGTTTGAGGGATGTTTGGTCATTTTAATTTGTCTGACTGATTAAATATAACTTTATTATAGTTCCATTAATAACATATTTAAAAATCAGACATGTAAAAGTAAGTAAAGTTCATTTAATTTTAGTGGAGTTTTAAAGCGTCTGAAAAAAGTTCTGGTCCATGACAAGTGTCTGACACTTATTACAGTATTTTCAAAATAATATTCTACAAAATATGTATGAAAATCAGTTATGTAAATTTAAGTTAAATAGCTCTCATTTTTAGTTACCTTTCTCACCTGGTACCTGCCCAGGTGTCACTCAGCAAGTTTCATAAATACGCAGGTATTCAAAGCACACGAGACGCTACTCAGACTCTAAGGTTTCATCTGTGTGAAAATAAGTTATGTTTGATCGCTCTGATCTTGGACTACAAGTATTAAATTAAGTGCACCAAAATGTGTGTTATTTTATAAAGCACGCAGCAAAATTATCAACAAATAAACTAGTTGATCCTGTATCCACAACAAAATTAGCAGTTATATCAAAGAAATGCATATAATTTGCAATGTTATTACTTGGTTTATGAGAGTTGATAAAGTTCTAAAAATTTTTAGTCAGTTTGCAAACAAGTCTTCAGTCTAGACACATAGTTGTTATAATACAAAACAGAAGGTTGTTTACGTCTACTTTTTATTATAATAAAATATGTCCTTCTTTTTCCTTCTTGTATGTAGGCTTTAAAACCTGTTTCTTATTCAATATTAGCCTCCTAAATTGTTTAAATTATCGCACCATCATTTTCTTCGTCTGCCAATACTTCTTCGTCCATTTGGTGACTTATCTCGTGTTATTCGTACTATCCTATCCTCTGCTATTCTACTAATGTGTTCGTTCCACTTCTGTTTCCGTTTTGTCACCGATCCATGTATGTCTTCTTTATTGCATTATCTTCTTATATTTTCGCTTCTCTCCCTATCCAACAAACTTTTCTCTGATATTCGTAGAAGTATTTCATCTCTGTTGTTTCTAGTAGTCGTCTCGTTTTAGATGTGTCAGGTCTTGTCACCGCCGTGTATGTTAATATAGGTCTAATTGCTGCTTTATAGATTCTTGTTTTTGTGTCTTGTCTTAAGTGTTTGTTCTTCCAGATTGTGTCATTAAGAGATCCCGCCGCTTTACTTGCTTTTAAGTTTTGTTGTCATACTTCTTCTTTAACATTTCCGTAACTAGTTATATCTATTGCCAGATATGTAAACCTTGCTTCCTGCTTTATTATTTTCCCATCAATTTCGATTTTACATCGTAGTGGGTATTTAGATGTTGTCATACATTTGGTTTTTTCTGCTGATATTATCATATTGTACACTTTCTTCTTCTTCTTAAAGTGCCCTCTCCTCAATGGAGGTTGGCTACTACAATTTTAAAATCTTCTCTATCTTCAGCTGTTCTTATTAGCTGTTCAAAATTTAGTCCTGTCCATTGTCGGATGTTTCTGAGCCACGATAGTCTTTTTCTTCCTAGGCCTCTCTTTCCCTCGATTTTTCCTTTCACTATAAGTTGGGCATATTGGTACTTATTATTTCTCAGTATGTGGCCTAGGTATGATGTTTTTCTAACTTTTACTGTGTTAAAAAGTTCTCTTTCCTTGCCTATTCTATGCAGCACTTCTTCGTTTGAGGTATGCGATGTCCATGAAATTTTGAGCATTCTCCGGTAGATCCACATTTCAAAGGCCTCCAATTTATTTACGGTTGATGTTTTTAGGGTCCACGTTTCAACTGCATATAGAAGAGTCGACCAGACGTAGCATTTTGATAAACGTAGTCGAATTTCGAGTTTTATTCGAGAATCACAAAGCAGTTTTTTTATTTTTTCGAAAGATTTTCTGGCCTGTTCTATTCTCGATCTTATTTCTAGATCAGGATTTAGGCTGCTATCGATCCAACATCCCAGGTACTTAAATCTATTGACCTGTTCTAAAATGTGCCCATTTATTGTGCAAGGTTGAGGTACGTTTTGGTTTTTTCGGATTGACATCACTTTGGTTTTTTTAATGTTTATTTTCATACCAAATTGCTCACAGGTCGAGTTGGTCTTGTCGATAAGTCGTTGTAGACCTACGTCGGAATCCGCAATTAACACTGTATCATCGGCGTATCTGATACTGTTGATATTTACGCCATTCACCTTGACTCCATCCTTGGAATCCTCCAATGCTTCTTTAAATAGAAACTCGGAGTAAAGATTAAACAGCAGAGGCGACATTGTACACCATAATATTTGAACTTCTTTGTTCCTCCTTCTGCAACCATGACCTTTACGTCCTGCGTGTATTATTTCGTCCAATATTATTTTGTACTGGTATATACTGTGTTAGAAGGGCCTGCGTAGCGCAAGCGGTAGGATGCTTGACTCGCAAGCCGGTGGTCCGGGGTTCGAATCCCACCGCCGGCAAGAACATCTAGACATTTTAAAAATGTCCATAGGCCCCAGGTCGACTCAGCCTGAATAAAAATGAGTACCTTGGGTAAAACCAGGGGTAATAATAGACGGTTGAAGCGTAGCACTGGCCATGTTACCTTCCTTGTATACCGTAGGCCCTAGATATAGCAGACTACCCTGCTATACTCCCAAAGCCGCGACAGCGGTATAAAACGGGAGACTATTATATATATACTGTGTTAGTTTTAGATTTCGGAATTCGGATTCGATTATGGAAGTGGAATTGTATAATACTGATTGGTATGTTCCTTTTATACAGAAGGTGTAAGACGTCTTCGACTTGGATGCGATCGAAATCCTATGTCAGGCCTATAAAACATAGATATGCTGGTTTATTGTACTCGGTGGTCTTTCCTGTGATTTTTTTTAGTACAAATACGGCTTTTACGCAGTATCTTCCGGATCTGAATCCTTGTTGTATATCTGATAAAGTTGTTTGTTTATTGATTTTGTTAGTTACTACTTTTGTGGTAAGCTTAAGTGCGGTGTTCAGTAGATTTACACTTTTTACACGTTTCGTCTGGTCCTGGCGACTTTCTATTTTTGAGTGAATAAATAGCTATCTCTACTTCCTGGAAACTGATTTCAATTTTGTGTCTTAATTCGGGTACGTTATTGTGTTGATGGGTGGATCGTGTGACTAATGTTGAGGTCCTACGTAGAATAGGCAAGGAATGCGAGATTATTAACACCATTAAAGAGCGCAAACTAGAATATCTTGGCCATGTTATGAGGAATGAGCAGAGATACGGCTTGTTGCAACTCATTCTTCAGGGCATGGTATTTGGAAAGAGAGGACCAAGGAGAAGAATATCTTGGCTTCAAAACCTAAGAAAGTGGTTTAATACATCGACAACTGGACTATTCAGAATAGCAGCAAGCAAAGTTAGGATAGCCATGTTGATTGCCAACATCCGGAACGGATAGGCATCGTAAGAAGAAGAAGATTGTGTTGATTAATATTTTCCTTTACTTTAAACAGTTTCATCAGGTATCTATTCCATTCGTTTGGTTGGTTGGTTTCTTATGAATCTGCATATTTGTTTTTGTGTACCATAGAAGTCGCTTTCCGTCCTTTTTATAAACCATTCCCAGTGTTCATTTTTTGTTCTTCTTACCGACTGTTTTCTTTTATTTCGGATTCTTCTATAGGTGTCTCGGTATTCTGGAGTATTTGATGTTTTGTACTTTGTGTAGGCCACTCGTTTCTCTTCACATTGCTCTTTTATTTCTTTTCTCACCCATGGTGTATTATTGTTTCTTGTGTTCAGTATGGCTTTGCATTTTTCTAGAGCTTCTGTTGCTGCTTCTTCAATGTTGTTTTTAATTTTCACCCAGCCCACGATTATGTCTTCGATGTCGTCTATTTCTTTCAGCTGTATCTTTTGTGCCAGCCTTCTTTGGTATATTTTTTTTGTTGAGTCAGTCCACAGTGATTCTACATTGAATTTTTTCTCGGTGATGTATAGTTATGAAAGGAATGGAATATTTTATACTGAGTAAAGGACTTCTTAGAGATAACCGGTTATGTGAGTTCTCTAGTAAATCATCTTGGATAGTTCGACAGAAATCTCTTGATAAAAATAATTTCGGTTAGTAAGAAAATTTTCCGGACTTATTATATGGTCTTTTCATTTTAATGATGAAATTTTGTGTCAGAGGTTATACTCCCGCATTTTAATAATGAGCTTTTACGTCATAGGGACTGCTTTAAATGCATGCGCATATTGTCCATAGTTCTAGATCCTAATTTATTTTTTCTGTTTATCTCTAAACATTCAGTTAGTATATAAGATGTAGATTTTACGGAATTTGTGGAAGTTTTATCTGAATGTCTGAACTAGAAATATGGTTCACTATCAATGAGCTGTTCTTAAACGTTCCGCAAACTAATTCTAAATGAAAATTAAAAAATATTATTTACAGAGATATTTCTGTTGTTTTTTATATAATTTATTAATATAATTATTTTGTTGAAGAATTTTGGTTGTTGTTATATGTTTTTGAATGAAACTCTTAATAAATATATTTATTTTTCAACAAAGTATTATATTTAAGGCATAAATAAAGAAATATAAAAATAATAAACGAAAAACATATAATACAATATTGCAAATAAAAGCATCTACTAATTAATTGTAAGTCAAGAAAAATTTAGTTAGTAAAACACGTCATTGTGTTAGATATTAATATATAACACAAAAATTAAATAAATTTTTTAAAACATCAAGCTAAACTGTGTTTTAGGACCGCTTTAAGAGGTATGAGGGTATAATGCATTGGAAAAATGGGCCTATCTAGAATCACAATACCGAACCCTACACAATACGCATTCTGTTGAATATCACAATCCCGTACATTCGTACCGACGCGAATAGCCACAATTATTGCGCCCTTATCCATGCAGCAGTAGTTCTTGAATGGGTGATTACCCTAATTCATACCCTTCTCCACCCCATCCGACTTCTCCAATGAATACTAAGATTCTCGAACTGTTCCAGAATTTGCAGAATTCAGGAAGTTTGCGGGGACTCCTTTCAGAAAAATACTTTCATTGGCGGGAATAGCAAGCCTTATGTGTTAGGGGTTTATGTAAGGAGTTTCTGTTAATTAATTGGACCATAATATATCCATATTTAATGTTGTTAGTTTTAAAGTTTAGGCTTTAACAATAGAAATTTTATAGTGACTGATCTATGCAAGTGATAATTTTTATTGCTCTGATGAAAATTGTAAAAATCGCGCAACGTTTATTTGTTTAACGTCTTTATAGAAACTGATTTTATTTGCGGCAAAATCCAAACACAATTTCATTCAAAATCTTTAACTCTCTTAATCTTTACAACCCATTTTGATTTTTGTCGATAAGACACTCTAATCAATATTTTTAGTACTAACAATTTTGCCACAAATTGATCAATAAACTTTGTCAATATCTATAGATAGCTCTTTGTAAGGTTTAATCCAAGTTACGACACTAATTTTAAAATTAAAATAGTTAACAAATTAAACAAGGTCGACTAAGGATGCATAAGTTTTCATTTTCAGTTCTGAAACCAAAATGATTTTCAAAAGGACAATTATATTCATACCTTACGTAATAAACTTTTGAAACACCCTTTTAATACGGGATAATAATCGGTTACCTCCTACAACAATACTGAAAAATTTTTGTGTGACTAAAAAATTAGAAAAAATAGTCAGTTTTTGAAAAAAAATTTCAAATGTCCGCCATTTTGTTGTTTTTTAAGAATTTTTAATTTTTCTGTTAAATTATCACGTAAGGGCACTTTTTTTAAACCTGTTTCGAATTTGATTTATTTGATTTGCATTTTAAGAAATCAAATCAAGAAAAAAAATTTTGTAATCTTCATAAGCTGTATAATAATATAAAAAAAGCAATTTTATTGCAACATATTATCGATAAGATACAAAAAAAAAAACGGTCAAAAATGTGCCATTTTTTGAGATTATAGACTGTAATAGTACCTTAAAGGTACGTACTAATATCAAAAATTTACTTGAACTGAATATGGAATTTAACAGTAATTTTTAAGTCAATAATCAAACATGCCTGAAGCTTAAAAAATCTTTTGCTCTATAATTATCTCTAAATGCAATTTTCTTTGAAAACTGTAAAATGATTAAGTTAAATCGTGAGCATATCTTGAGGCTACACTTTGATCAAAGCAAATGAAGATTTTTCACCTCAATAACCATAGAGCCAACGGGTAGATTTGATTCGGGAAGTAAGCTTAAAAGTTTTTTAATAAAAAACAGTAATTTTAAGTTTCATATAAGAAAATATTCTTTAAAGAAAAATATATAGGTATATAAAGTTCCTCAATATTCTCTACAAAATACTTAACAACATATTAACCCCTCAAACTGAAATGAAGGCAGGGAGTTAGACAAGGAGATAAAATATTCCCAAAACTTAGTCATTAAAAGCAAAAAATGGATTATATACGAGGATAAAAATGTAATGCTGATAACTAAATCTAAAACTAAAACTTATTTTGAATGCCGAAACTGAATAAAATTAGAAAAATATTATAAAAATATTTCCTCAGTGGAATCGTTATAAATGTACAAAGAAAGACAAAAGATACCAAGCTGGGAATGAACGAATAAACCAACTATTATAGAATATTTACTTCTTCTTCTTCTCGTGCCACTCCTAGCGGAGATTGGAAATCATCATGGCCAAGCATGGAAATTCAGAAAACACTATAGATAACCTACTTTTGTTTTTAACAGACTTTAATTTAATAAACAAAGTGTAATTAACTGTTACCTTTCCGCTAATAACCTTATTACGTTGAAGCGGGTTTTTTGTAAATAAAAACAAGTTCTTTTACGATAAGAATAAAATGACGTGATGATCGACGTGAAATGGAATGAAATGATTTTTTTAATAAACAAGAGATTATGGTATTTAAGTACCTACGTTTTATAGTAATTTATTTTATTGGCAGTCCCTTCCCCTATTCCAGATTCCATTCCAGGAAAATCACAGTCACGACGCTCATGAATCTTGTCCCATTGGGACCACGTTGACTATTTACTTGATTACATTATCGCGTACATATATAGATGTAGATTGTGCTGGTATCTGTGTTTTGTTTCTTGCCGCAAGGAAAGGCACGGACGGAGGGGCAGAAGAGGATGCTTTCTTGTTTTCATTAAGATGCTAATGATCATTGTTAGGGTTGTGGCGTTGTGCAACTATTTCAAGTTTCTAACATATGGAAAATAGTTGGTTGTGCATGTTTTGCTCGTTGCTGGGATGTAAGCGAGTCGAGAGTTTAGGAATCTCTCCCGGATGTATAAAGTAATTAAAGTATTTTAGTGCAACTGCTATTAAAAGTTAATTAAAAAAATACTTTCACTATTAGCTATATATTGTTCAGAAAGTTATTGTTGTTTTATTGGACTATTTTGTTATGGTATTTGAGTAATTACCCCTATCTATTTATTTTTATTTGTTTACTTTGCTTCAACCACTCACTATTATCATAATTACTTTTTGACAATATTTTATCAGTATATTGGAAAATTGTCTATAAATACATATTTATGTTCTTCTCAGATGAATTTTGCCTTACCCTTTTCCATTAAATGCTTTTTCTTTACTCATTGCCATCAGTCGATTATTAAGTGATGATCGATTATTGATCCAAGGACTTCTGGGACTAGACGCGTTTTATAGAAAGAGGTGATTTAAGCTCAAAATGCTATGTGGCAGTCGTTTTAAAGTGAGATGTAAGCAGCAAGAGGATTTTTTTACTGCGTCCTAATTTTAAATAGTTCAGAAATATTCTTGTGTAGTGTTGCCCAGGACATCTCTGTAAGTATTTTTTTATTTCTTTTTCGTAGTTAGTTCTTCCAGTCTCCCCAAATAAAGGAATCCTTATCCACAACCTAGCTCTCCAACCAAAACACAAGTAGCCGTTCGCAAACGTTTCAATTTATTTGCTTACCCTATCTCCAAGCCCAGTTATTGTTAAGACCCCCTTTTAGCCCCTATAAACAAATTATAATTGTTACAGTCCTGAGGGTGTACCTTGAAGAACACAAATAATAGTAGAGTCGACTTTTGTAGAATGTAGCTCAAGCTTCTGAGCTATGGGAGTCTTCTTCTGCCCAAAAACACTTTTTCCCTGAATATTTACCTATATAATGAGACGCTAAAGATCATATCTTTTAAGATACCTCTTACTGGGACTGAAGTATTTCACCTTGCATCTTTTTATTGTATTTACCAGTTGTGTTGTATTCAACTAAATAGACCTTTATTAAAAAGATATAAGAATGTGTTATCCTAACTTTAAAATCAATATTAAGATCGTAGCTATAATGGACGTTTTTCATTTTTACAAACGTTGCCTAAGGATATCTATTCACCTTTCAGTCTTTACGGTTGGATCCCACCTCTCATTAATATTACTGCTGAGATACAAAAGTTTCTTCACTCAGTCCAGTACTGTGTCTACTACTTTAATATAGTCATCCTGTATATAATTATATTTGTTTTAATCATATATTTAGTTTTAACGTATCAATTTTAATCCATACTGATCAAAGGTCTGGCTTATTTTGTTCATTCGATTTTGTTGGTTCCAACAGCATATCTGATGTTGTTTACGGTTACGCAATTCACTACAGTAAGTTATGTTCTCTTCATTACGACTTCCTTAAATATTTTCTCTGAATACAACGTAAAGAGTAAAGGTGAGAGTAACGGTCTTGCCTCACTCCTCTTTTAATTATTAATACCATTGAAAAATTATTAGAAAAAAGGGGGTATGCTTTACTATATTTCCTTATATTGCTCAAGCCTTCGATAAAATTTGATATGGATGTTTGAGACATAAGCTAAAAACTTTATGCTGAAGCAATATTCGCAAATTTTACAGTCATATATATCTGAAAGACACTTCAGAATAAAACAAGAAAACACCTCTTTAGACATAAGAAAAATTAGAACAGGAGTTCCGCAAACTGCAAACAACAGTTAACAAAATAAGATAATGTTATAAAAAAAGGGAAGAACTGTGCATAAGATCCAAAAAAAAGTATTTTATGCTTGGAAGAAAGTTCTCTCTATCTATATATAACAATATAATAATTATTCAGAAATTTTAGAATAAAGTATGAAGACACATTGTAAATGCTTTTTGATGCGTGAGGAACAACGACCTCCATAAAGACCTGGGTATGAAAACTATGGCTGCAATTATCAAGAAAGCGGCTGAAAATCATGAAAAACGACTCCATGGCCACGTTGATATTGAAGCAATCCAGCTAATTGTCCACACAGGGCTAACTAGAAGACTGAAGGGGACCAAGCCCTTCAAAGCGACAGTGAAAAAACAGAGCATGGTGCTTGTGCGCGTGCATGTTAACATTAGTGTGTTATTTCTCAGATTAGATTAAGAGAACTCCATAGGATAAACTCTTTAAACTGCCTTAAAGGGCAATTTCAAGCAAATCTAGTAATTTAGGATAGATTTAAATTACTTATTTATCATTTATGACCAGACGTTAATCGTAAATAAATAAAAAAAACAAGCAAGAGTAAAATTCATCGTTTGATACAGAGTGGATCGCTGCAATCAGTATCTGTTTTTCAGGTTAGGAGGGATCATTGCCCATAAACGTCTGGTTGTTGGGGAACAGTTTTTCAGAAAAATGAACGATTTAATGAACAAAACTGAATTCCAAGTGGATAGAATAGAAAGAGTGGGATGTGTTATTTATTAATATAAACAAAAACCGGTTGTTTCTATTTTACTCTAACTTTCTTGTTTGCTATTTTTGTTACCATTGGCTTTTTTACCAAACTTTTCATTTATTATTCTACTAAAGCATATCTACCATGGCCTCTTTCCAGAGCATCTGCATAGGATTGGAATCTATGAAACCCCTTTCTGTCCTTGTGATGGTAAATCTGTCGGAGATTTGAACCACTTATTTTTCGATTGTCCTAATCATAGGGAACAGACTCGAAGCCTATATCTAGATTTAATTGATCTCAATATTAGCCTACCAGTGAACATCAGCAATCTGTTATCTTATTCTGACAAATCTATATATAATATTCTAATCAAGTTTATAAACGATTCTAAAATAAAAATTTAAACATCCTTATAACAATTTTCTGTGGCAAAAAGATTTTTTGTCTAATGCCATCTCTCTCTCACACACACACACACACATATCTACCAGTAAATTTTGTTTGTTTTTTACTATTTAATATAACACAAAATACACCAGAGAATATTAAGAGTTTAGCATTTTAGTGTACTATATATGGCCCGTATCCGTTAATCAGGAATACTGCTTTATAGTTGTAGCGATTTAATTAAATATTCGAGGAAAATTGAAAGCGTAAATTTCGGGAAAACACCTCTATTTATGATCCCATTATGCATATTTACAATGTAACTTGCTTCACCGATAAATAAACTACGCAGGTAGCATTTATAATGCTCTCTAATTATGTAGCTTTCCTTTATGCTGCTTTATTTATCGACCAAAACTTATAAACACACCCAATTAATAGCTTTATTAAATTGGAAATTTACTTCATTGCTGTTTATGATAATTCGGAAAATTAGCTTCACTGTTTTGAAGTTTATCTAATAATTATTAGGAACAAGAGAAAGAATTTAAATAAACTAAAATAATTTTTTCTTGTATCTACTTTTTCTTTTTAATTTAACACACAAATACAAAAAGTAAAAAATAGCAATTTTTAGGCAAATAAAAATAAAATTTCAAATGTTTCTTTGTAATCTCAGTAAGTAGAGACTGCTATACAGTGAATAAGTTGATATATTGGTAAAGTCTAGAAAAAGTCCAGGCCTCTGTTTGAAACAGTTTCTCTCTAAATTACTAAAATGGACCCACAAATCCGTTGATGAACTATTGACACTCAGCTAGGTTTTACACATCGCAAGATTAACGGAACCGGATATCTTGGAAGCCATTAGACTACATCTTGCTTTTATACACGACCAACCTACTTCAGTATGTTACGAACGATTCACCAACACAAGCGTTAAACTCTTTATGGCTTCCGAAAGACTCCCCATTGAGACTGAAGATCAATGACAAATCCTTCTAGAATTTAACGATGCCTATGGAATTGGTCCAACTGAGGTGGTAGCTGATCTTGCTGCTTCTAGGTCCTTTTTCACTTCGGAAAGAATTATTTATCTACAAAAATCAAGGGAAAGTCACCGAAACTACTATTTCGTTGCCTCTCCAAAACGAAATTTTTAAATAATATGTGTTCTGTGGGTTTAGAAACTTTAAATTATTATAGTAATGACAACTTTAGCATGGTTCTGATTAATATTGGTTCTATAAGATATAAAACATATGAATTATTTGTGTTTCTAGAGGAATTAGGATTTCCTCCAACAGTTGCGGTTACCGAGCACTGGCTTAAAGTTAACGAGCCTCTTTTTGTAGAAAAATATACCACATTTTCTAGGTATGATAGTCCAATTCAGCTCATGGTGGCACCTTAATTCTTTCTACAAATAATAATTTCTGTCCTATAACACAATATGACTTTCTGTTGAATTAATTCTTTTTGAGTTTTCATTGGTTTATAAAAAGTATCTTAATATAATAAAAATAAAAAATAAAAATAAAAATAAAAACGTTTATTGCCATTCTAAGATATTTACATTTCAAAAACTTAAGATATTTTTGCCTTCTTTCTTCTTCGGCGTCCCGCTCCTGCACCGCCAGCGCTTGAAGATTTCTCCTTTCGGCTTCTGGATTTTCCTGGGTGGTGTCCTCGTCTGCTTCTGTAGGTACTTGAATCGGCAAACGTACCTACTTCCCTGCACGCCTGGTTAGACCCTGATCAGGTGGTCGATCAGTCGGTGGGTAGATCTGTGTATCCTCTGGATCCTGTTCTTCTCGAGGATATCCCTGGTCTTACGTAGTCTTCGAGTGGCCTGGATGAAGAACCACCTGGTTCTGTTCTCGGCCACTTCCCTTAGTGGCGTGTATCCTAACCTGTTCTTGATCGTCGTGTTTGTAACTCTATCCTCCCATGCTGCTCCGTCGATGATTCGGTAGCATGAGTTCTCAGTTGCTTCCAACTTTTTCCAGTGTGATTCCGCAATGGAGCTCCACACTGGTATAGCATACAGAATCACCGACCTAACATATGCTTGGTAGAGTTGAATTTTCTTCGCCTTCGAGAGTGGACTGGACCTAAAAATGAAAGGAAGTATTAGTTTTTTAGCTGCATTAGCTTTTACCTTAGTTTTTTGTGTATGCACCCGGAAGTTGAGTTTTCTGTCGAGGTGGACTCCTAGGTATTTGACCGTCTCTGTTTCCTAAATTCTGTTGTCTCCTACTGTGATCTGGTTCCGTAGTGGTCGTTTGTCCTGGCCGAAAATGATGAACTGCGTTTTTTCGGCGTTGATCTTGATTTTCCATTTTTCGGTGTAGTCCGTGATTTTTTCCAGGTGGTACTCCATGTCATCTATGATTCTTCCTTCGTTTTTTCCGGATGCATACACTGCTGTGTCGTCTGCATACAGGGCTGTAGAAGTCCTTGGATCTGTAGGGAGGTCTGAAACAAAAATGTTATATAAAATGGGTGATAAGATGCTGCCCTGAGGCATTCCTTCCTGGATTTCTTGAATCGTCGACATCTTTTGGTCAGCTGAAACTTGGAATGTTAGTATCTTAATCTATACATTCTTTGCATTTATAGATCACCTAATTCTTTAGTGGATCTATTTTTCAGAACCTGTTAAATTTGTTGGACGACCTGCCCAATAAAAGCAGAAAGATTCTATGCGGTAACTTGAATATTCATTACGCTGTTGCTTGTGCTACTGAATTATCCTTGGTCAATATATTCGAATCGTATGGTTTCACAATGCACGTTAATTCTCCTACAAGAATTACTAAAACAACATCTACCATAATTGATTATATTGTCTCAGATTTCTCATCCCTTGATGTATGTTCTACAATTATTAATGCAGGACTCTCTGGCCATGAATTAGTATATACCAATATAACCAAGCAATATAACCAAGAGTGTTACTCTTAATAAAGATTCCTCGAAAAACAGTATAATTGATTCTGTAAAATTTCTTGGTATTTTATAGACAGCAACCTTAAATGGTCTCTTCGTATCGATTTGTTAAGTAAGAAACAAACTAGCCTCAGGCTGCTATGCAATAAGATCTGTTTCGAAGGAAATCAATTTAGCATCTTCCAAAATAACATACTTTTCTTTGTTCGAGTCTCATCTTCGATATGGCCTTCCTTTTTGGCGTTCTAGTACATATGCTTAATCAAATGCTCGAAACAAAAATTAGGCTTTAAAATATGGCATCTAGATAGGAAATTTAATTTTCTATAAAAAATTATATATCAATGATTTACTTACCAAAAAACTTATCCAAGATGGCGGAAAGTAAAAATGTGCCGTCACCTCTCTCTGTAGTAAAAGAGGTAGATTTTGAAGAGAATACATTTAAATGTTGTCAAACTAAGCCTAATAAAATACTCGTTTGTATAGTATGTGGAAATAGTTATCACATCTCATGTGCTGTGAAAAACAAAGTGAAATTCTTCAAGATAGGAGATTCACGTGTAATCTGTTGCCAAAATAGTGACGGACAACCCATCGAATCATTTAGTGCCATAGCGATAGAAAATCAGTGGTTAAAAAGGCTGTTAGCTAAAAAAGATGATAAGTACAATTTATTATTAAATAACAATAATCTATTAAAATCAAATAATGAACACTTGCTAGAAAAATTAAATTTATTGAAATCAGAAATAACCAGAACCAGAATCTCACAAAAACCCAACTCAACTGTTAATGAGGGTTTAATAAAAACTCAAGGTAATGAAGATAAGACGGCCAGTGTCCAGTTGACTAATTCTAAATACAAAACAAACAATGAAACTGACTCAAATAAAAATTTTAATGATAAAAACACCAAACATGTTGAAAGGAATTCCAATATACAGATATACATATTCCATATTGACAAATATCGAACCACATCTTTATAAATCAAATGTGTTCGAGGGTCACTTCAGTGACCATAAAGTATTTTCACTTAGCGTAAATTTGAAAGCCAATAAAGTATCGAAAAAAGATAAAAAACCCATCAGTTACAGGGATATGTCAGATGAAAATATGCTGGTGTTTAAAGCAGGGATTTCTTCTACAGTTTTTGATGAAGTTTATTCACAATTTAATGCTGAATATGCCACAAATTCATTTGTTAGCATTTTAGATTACAATCTAAATTTATATTGTCCAATAAAAACACGGTATAAAGCACACAAAACAAATAAGGCTACATGGGTAACAAATGAGGTAAGACACGCTAGTGAAAAACTAAAAAATCTACACTGGATAGCAAAAAATATAGGGAGTCCGAGTATCAAGATACCTATAAACAGGCAAAAAAAGAATATAATTCTCTATTAATAAATACTAAAAAAAACTTTCATAGTGACTTAATTAATCAATCTTACAATATACCAAAAACAGTTTGGAATTTAGTAAACAGTGAAACTGGTAGGCAAAAGAACAGGTCTGATATTATTCTACATTATGATAGTAAAATTATTACCAAGTCTTGTGATATTGCTAATTCGTTTGCCTCATATTTTGCTACAATTACAGAATACAATCTTCAAACTCATTTTGGCACATCGTTACCTTCTTCTTGTACTACCTCAAAAATGTGTAACAAAACATTTTTCTTTTTACCGGTAACTCCAATTGAAATAAAAAATACAATCGATCAACTAAAAAATAAGCCTAGTACTGGTATTGATAACATCTGTAAAAATAATAAAACTGATAAGTGATCATATATCGATTCCTTTAACCCATTTAGTTAATCTCTCAATATCAACCAGCCAATTTCCATCCATATTTAAAATGGCAAAAGTTATTCCAATCTTCAAAAAGAATGACCCTCATGATATTTCAAATTATAGACCAGTATCTGTCCTTAGCATAATTTCAAAAGTAATAGAGAAGGTTGTATACAACAGAATGTTAAATTTTATAGAAGAATACAATTTATTAACTCCAACCCAACACGGCTTTAGATCAAAAAAGTCAACACTCACGGCTGCATGCAGCTTGTTTGAGCGTATTTATGATGAATTAGATAGTAGAAACCACGTGGCAGGACTATTTTTTGATCTATCACGTGCTTTTGACTGCTTAGATATAACATTTATTCGCAATAAATTATATAACGTTGGTTTTAGAGGGATATTTCTAGAATGGATAATAAATTTCTTAAGTGACAGGAAGAGTGTTGTTAAGATGAAAGAATCAAGCTCAGAACCATACACGACAAATAAAGGAGTACCACAGGGATCCGTGCTGGGACCATTATTATTCCTAATTTTTATTAGTGACCTACCAGATCACATAAGGGCACTTATAATATCAATGTTTGCTGATGATACCTCGTTAATAGTCTCTGCACGTACACTAGAGGAATTAAAAATGACAATGAAGACTGTTGTTGACTGCTTTATACGCTGGTGTAATACCAACAGACTAATATTAAACATTGACAAGACGCAAATTATTTATTTTCATTCATACAACTCATCTAAATATGACTATATCTTAACCATCCACGATAGAAACAATATGTTATCTTCCACTCACTCTACAAAGTTTTTGGGTGTATTCATTGATTGTAATCTCAAATGGTCAGAGCAAGTGAATTCAGTGAACATGAAATTGAATAAAGCTTTTTATGCTATATCTAGAATTAAAAACACACTACCCATCTCGGCATTAATGAACGTTTATTATAGCCTTGCTTACAGCCACATGTGCTACAATGTAATTTTGTGGGGGAACTCAGTAGATAGTAACAAAGTGTTCATTAACCAAAAAAAAATTATCCGTAAAATTTTTAATTTGGATTATCAACAGTCTTGTAAACCAGTTTTTATTAAACATCAAATTTTAACTTTCTACTGACTATATATCTATAAATGTTTACTTTATGTCAAAGTGGAAATCAATACAATTCCAGTAAATTCAGACAATCACTACTACAATACAAGAAGTGCTGAATCTTTACGAGTTCCTAAACACAGAACATCCAAATTTCAAAATTGCTTCAGATATATGGGACTGACCTTATACAATCATTTGCCAAAAACTGTGAAAGAAATACCACTTATCTCTAAATTAATAAAAAAAAAATGTTAAAGATTTACTCTTAAGAAAAGCATATTATTCTATAAATGAATATCTTGAGGACAAACTGCAATAGCTTCATAATTTACTTGTAAAAATGTTATTTTATATATTTTATGTTTTGTCAATTTCTTTTACACTGTGAATATTGTATTATACACACTAATGTTTTTTATACCAAATTCTGTAGTGACGTATCCTATAAATTTATTTTGAATGTCTTAAAGGATCAATAAAGATGACTATGACTATGACTACTAAAAATGAATAGTTTTGGAGTTACAGCCAAAAAACCGAAGTGGAAAAATTTACCTCGATCTGAAAAATACAATGGTCTATTTAGTAACAGCCTTCGATTTTATCATTTTTAGAGATCAGTTGATCATATGAAACTATAATATTCTTTAACGTCTTAGTTTCGTATTAAATGACATAGTCATTTATACTTATGCTGATATATTTTTTAAAATAAAAGAGCATTATTAGTAAATTAAAGAATATAGGATTAAAAAAACCATACCTTAAACAAATGAAGTGTGAGCTATATCTTTTAGGATAAGCTGTCACGTACTCATTCAGTTTTAATATTTCACAAGCTAACACTAAATTTAAAATATAAACATATAGACCGCTTCAACTACCCCAGGGGAATTAACTTTTTATTCGACGAGAAAACTTTCATACAAGATCGATTCGATATTGGAGCTGTTTTGTTTTTAAAATTCCTGCCAACATAAAACTACTGCTCACGTAAGAACGTTATTTACACTGTCAAGCTACTTAAACTATCAGAACAGACGCAACTTCCATTTTAAACTTTCTGCCTGAACTGTAACGCTATTTTCAAAAGTTTTTCCGTAACTAATTTTAAATTTAACTAAATAATAGAGTGGAGGCTAAACTTTGTAAAACGTTGGAGTATACGAATAATTACAAATCAATGTTGGCATCATGTGGCAATATTAATTTAAACAAGAACTGCCTTTATCAATTGTAGCGTGCTTATTTGTGAAGCTAAATTGATGTGTCGGAATCAAGTTTTTTTATTTCAATAATCGTTTTAATTCTTTTGAGTAGGAGTGTCTCAAATACCTTCGATATTACAGGAAGTAGTGATATCTATCTGTACAAAGAAACTTCATTGAGAGGTGTTCCTGGTTTAGAAAGCATTATCACTTCCACCATTTTCCATAATCTGGGTACATGCATTAACCTAAAAGCAGCATTAATAAGATTTAGGTAAAAAAAAAATTTTTGAATAAAATCCTTTATAAAAAGGTATATAAAAACCCAGTTGGGCTATGTTGAATTGACAAAACGTTTTCGGAATAAGTATTCCATCATCAGTGTCTAGTTAATACATGGATGTAGCCACTAAATATGTGGGTAAAAACCCTTTAAAAATTATTAAATGAAATTTAGTTTACATTATGTCTAATTTACAGTTGAGATGTTAAAGTTACCGTTGGATTCGTAATATGGCGACATATGACTCTACATTAAGTTGCAAGTCCTGAGACGGTATGTCTACGAGGACTTTGTCAAAGCAACGTGATCATATCCCATGTTGACTGCTATTTGTCTGAGTATATTTAGTTCTTTTTTGTAGTTTGAATCTGACAGTGGAATGCTTTCTAGGCGATGGATGTAACTATGAAAAGCTGCGTATTTATGTGACATGGGATGGTTGGATGAAAATGGAATTACGTGGTCAGTCTGTGTGGGTTTCCTATAGATACTGAAGTCGAAGTGGTCATTTAATCTGGTAATGGTTAGATCAAGAAAATTAGTTGACATGGAAGGAAGATTCTAGTTCCATGGTGAACTTGATATTGGGGTGAATTTGGTTAATTTTGGAACGTAAAAGTTCAGCTGAATTGGAATTACCTGAAATGAAGACTAAACAGTCATCAACATAGCAAAACCAGTGTAGTATTTCAGGGTTTTTCATGATCTGTGTGGATTCTAAATGATCCATAAAGACATCAGCTAATAGAGGGGAGAGACAGCTGCCCATGGCTAAGCCATCAGGTTGTCTATAGTAATTGTTGTTAAAAACAAAGAAATCTTGATCTAAACAAAGTTGTAATAGTTAGATAGTGTAGTTAGTGGTAGATGAGGTAATGGAGTTGGCTCTTAGAAGTGAGTGAACCAGATTAATTGTTTCTAGTTTGGGGACAGAGGTGAATAGATTGCTAACATCAAATGAAAGCATAGTGATGTTGGGGTGAAGATTAATATGTTGTAAATTATTGACTAGGTGACTAGTATTTTTGACTGAGAATCGAGGGGTGAAGTTCGTCATATTGTTAATTAGATTCAATATAAATTTTGATAGGATGGAAACTGGAGTGTTTATGAAACTAACAAATGGACGAATGGGAATGCCCTCCTTGTGTATCTTAGGTAAACCATACAGTCTGGGTGTCAAAGGGTTGCTTGGGATTTTATAGTATGGTGCAAAATGTTCAGAGAAAAAGTCTGTGAAAAGTTTAATGTTATCTTTTAATTTGTTTATGAACTTTTTAGAGGGGTCTGTTGCAAGTAAAGTGAAGTTATTATTATTAAGGAAAGTTGAAACTTTATTGTTATATGATGTTTGATCTAGAATCACTAGACAGTTACCTTTGTCTGCTTTGCTGATGATTAAGTTATTGGATTTGATTTTCTTCTTGATGGACTGGAGGGTCTTGAGGTATTCATTGCGTTTGTTTTGAGACAGCTTATGAAAATTGGGTGTTGAATGAAAATTTTGTGCGTTGTAAGAAAAGTTGGAAGATGAGGGTGTGTTGGTATTAAGTACTGTTGAAGAATTAGAAGGATAATTTTTGTTTTTAAATTTGTTGATGGTATTGAAGCAAGAGTTTCTAATAGAAGTTTTTTGATTTAACGGGACTGAGAGGTTTTGGATAATAATATCTAGCTCAATGGAGAGACTCTGAAGGTCTTTTTCTGAAACCTTACGAGGGATGGAGTATTTGGGACCTAGGTTTAGAAGATGAAGATCATTTTTGTCGAAGGTAACTGAAAAGAGATTTTTCAATCTTGGGTGAAAAGAAAAATTAGAGAATTTACTCTTGGTGTTACTGTTACTATTTGATGAATTAGGTTTATTTTTAATAAGATTATTTAGGTTGCTTTGACAAAGTCCTCGTAGACATACCGTCTCAGGACTTGCAACTTAATGTAGAGTCATATGTCGCCATGTTACCAATCCAACGGTAACTTTAACATCTCAACTGTAAATTAGACATAATGTAAACTAAATTTCATTTAATAATTTTTAAAGGGTTTTTACCCACATATTTAGTGGCTACATCCATGTATTAACTAGACACTGATGATGGAATACTTATTCCGAAAACGTTTTGTCAATTCAACATAGCCCAACTGGGTTTTTATATACCTTTTTATAAAGGATTTTATTCAAAAAATTTTTTTAATATATTGTATACAGCCAAATACAGGAACTTTGTTTCCTTGTGGATTTTAAGATTTAGGTAAGGTTAAGAGGTAAGGCTAAGAGGTAGGTTTTTTAGTACCTTACCAGTGAATAAATCATAGCCTGGAGCTTTTTGGTGTTGATATTTTCCTGAATTACTACTTTAGGAGATGTTGGTATTATTACGTTCTCTACTTGAATTGATTCTTCCCAAATTTGCTCTTCTTACCGTTCTTTTACAGCTTTCCATAAAGAATAATCAGTTCTTTTATCATCCGTTAATTTTTTTAAGAATGTATTAATTGTTTCATTTTTAAGTTGTTAGATTTCTCTTTTGAGTTTCTGACTCGCATTGATTAATCTATTTTTATCTTAAGGAGACCATGTTTGTTGTCATATTCTTCTAAGTTTCCTTTTATCGGTTACCAAATTTCTATTTCCTTTGGATAATTATTTCCTTTTACGCTAGGTTTTAGCACAGTAGTGTTTTCCGACGCTGTTTTGCTTGGATAAAAACAGAAATGGCTAATGAGAGAATATCCTTAATTTGGGTTTCTGTAGCATTTTAAAGAAGGGAAACTGCTGTATTTGTGGTTTTCTTCTTGATTTAGCTTAAAGGGGTTGTATTAAGGAGCTTTTTCTAGAAAATTGGGCAAAGAAAAAAATGTATAACTTGTAGAGTTAGATCTTTAGCAAAACTTACTCACTGATTCTTTGAGAGTCAGGTCTACCTTGCGACTTTGTCGCTCTTTCTTTAGACTAAGATCAGAAAAAAAACTCAAGTTCATATTAAATTGAGTTTGTGGACATGTTTTTACGTATGAAAAAATAAAAGAAATGGAGAAAGGTAAAAGAGCAGGATAGTGGAATAACATCACCAAAGCTGGTGAAATAAATTAGGTGAGTGAACGTTTCAGTTTGAAAAGAAATGAACAGACCTTCAGAACAGATATTTTCAGAAATTGAATATTTACTATGCCTTAAATGATAATGTTGGCCATTTTTATCATGTAAGGACCAGGGTAGGAAAGTGCTTTATAGTCCAATAATTTACCCAAGCTATTTAAAATGATTACTTCTTTTAGAATGTTCACTGATAGCACAATATTATTTAGGTATTCCACATCGCCTTTTTGTCTCTTGGTTTTTTTTTGAGAAGTTATCTACTAAACTAATTTTTAAATTAGCATCTTAAAGGAAACATTTTTTCAAAATTTACTAAAGTCCAACTAAGTATATCGACATCGCCTATATATGATACATTTTGATAGACGTTTGTCAAAATTGTTCTTTTTTTATCTATTGGAATCAAAAATAACTGTTAATAAATTGAGATTACATATGTCTGCCTTAGTCATTTTTTAATATTTAATTCTTCAGAAAATTGATACAATTTAACAGCGGTTTATAGCTGTCTGAATACAAACTACCACTTTCCGGGAATACCTAACCCATAGTCGTACGGATGGAACAGAAAAAATATTTTTTTTCGGTTTACTAGACAGGGCGTTACAGACGAAGGGTTAAAGAAGCTTGTGAGCAATCTACCTCTGCATGTTATATTTATAAATTTTACACTCGAATTAATAAAAGACGAAGATTTTCTCTAGCAATGAGGTACTATAAATTATTATGTCCTCCGAATACGAAGGAGATTTATGCAAATATTACGAAACAAATCAAAAATTCTAGAGAATTAGGTAACCGAAAATTTTCTTTTATTGATACTCCAGTAAATGACTGTTTTGGTGTGTAATGTTGCTTGTCACGACGAATTTACTTGAAAATTTGGATTGTCTTGCCCTATACTTCACTTTTAGACTTGTGTCCAGGGTTGCTTTTACTTGAGTGTGAAAGCCACCCCTTTTCGGGGGTGATAAACATACTTTTAAAATAAGTCCGTAAATGGATAAATTGACTAATTCTAAGCAATTTTTATTATATAGCGTTTTTTTAGTCAGTAGAAGCAGAGTTGTAGCTCATGAAATGTAGGTTCTTATTTGTCAAATTCCAAATCAAATATTTCAACGTGATATAACAAAAAAATGACGCACTTTTCGGGGAAAACTCATTAAAACTTTTTGCAAGTGTTTAGACAAAGCTTTATTTTTATTTTGTTTTTTACGTCTCTAGCATTAAAACTAAACGAGTTACGCTCAAAATAAAGTTGATTCCTTTTTTTGGTGAAAACATTGCGAAAATCACCCCTAATTAGAACTCCAAATAAAATTAATCGTTATCGCTTTACAATTTACTTTATTTATGTATTGTTTATATGATCTGTGTGTTTAACCCGTTTAAAATGCCTATTTTTGAACAAAATTGGTTTTAAAGTAAAACAAAAATTTTTGAAATTTTGAAAAAAATGCTTTTTTTCAAAATGACTTAGAAAGTATTAGTTATCCAAAAAATCTTTGGAGTTGTTGTTGTTGGGTTGTTTTTTAAATTGAAATAAAATAAATTTTCATTTTCATAACATTTCATAACATTTTCAATGAAAAAAAAATAAAAATACTAAAACTGTTCGAATTTCTTCGCAAGGGGTGTAGAGTTAGAGCATTTATTTAACAGATACAAATATTGTTTGTAGAAAGTAAAAAAAACATACATAGTATTAAAAAAGAAATATAAAACGTAACTTAAATATATACAAACAAGAAGATGTGTACAAATATCGCTAATGACCTCTGAAGTTAATGCGGCTATATGTGTAAAATAAGAAAGTTCCTATTCTGTTCAGAAATATGTTATTGAACATATGATATTGAACGATATTGAAAAAGTAAATAAAAGCTTTATTATTTTTATGTAACAATGACAACTATCTTGGCGCTCTAAGTCGAATTTGATGTGAATTTCTGTTATTATCTTTATAGAGATCACGATAAGCAAAATTTTAAAGAATTGTTTCTTAAATCGTTCAGTCTAGTCTTTTTTTGTACATTCTAAAAAAATGTGCACTTTAAAGACGTTTCCCAGAAACAATATCGTTCCTTTCTAAATACATGTTTCCGAAGCAGTTTATTCACAAAGAACAAATTGACAAAACAGTTTTTTGACTTTAAAACAACATCGCAATAAAGCCTAAACGCCAATATAAATTCTGATGAGTTTTTTTGGTGCTTAAGCAAGCAATTGAAACTTCAACAACAACCCCTTTCCCTTCACTTTCTATTTTCTTATAACCCATTGAAATGAAAACGTTCTATTGTCGCCTTCTCCCTAATTTGTTTCCTGCTAATAGCACAACTCTCAAGATTGTTTTGTCTTTTGTCGATATTCTACAGCGTTGCCCGTGGATATGATTTATATTGGATGTCAAAAACTTTGAAGGAAAATCAGTTATAGTTAAAACAAGAAGTACTTACAGAAGTCCACAATTTTAACGATTAAGAAAAAAATTGCTATAGCCTATAAGTCAACATTAGAAATATGTATTTTGTTTTTATTGTAGATTTTACAATATTTTTTCACCGTCTTTCCTATTTTAAGTTTATTTTATTTTCATTGTATTAAATACGTTATTATAAATTTTTTGTCCTGATTTCTTTCCACCGTCTTGATTTTCGAGTATTTATCATTAACATTTGTATTATTTTATCATATAAGAATTAAAAAATTTTAAAATTGGAATATTTGGGTGTATTCTGAGATATGAGCAGATATATGACATAGTTGCAACACATTCTTCAGGGCAAGATATTTAATATGTCTATAACCGTATCATCCCGAATAGCTACAAGCAAAATTCCAATAAGCATCATAAGAAGAAAAAAGAATTCAGCATTATAGTTATTGATAACAATAGAAGAGACTACTTATATAATTTAGAAATAGAAAATGGTAAAACCACAATTGGAACGCATAGGGAGTTTCCTGTATTTCTGGACATTAAAAGTTTCTAGAATGACATCATTGCATTCTTATCGTAAAAGAAATTTATATGCCGTTTTAATTCTTAATCTTCATATTTTGTCACGATAAATAATAAAAGAAAACATTCAGATCAAAACTCCGATTTGGCAACGTTGCTCTTTGTAACAAAACTTTGAGAACTGCTTTGTTCAACAGTAAAGAACACTTCAGCAGTGTATTCAATTTAAAAGTTCTTGTGGATTTCAACGCCAGCTGGATTTGCTGCTGCTTTCCCTTTCGTATTTCCTGCAAAATCGAATTAAACAAAACCAAATTCTGAAGACAATACCGGAATGTTTTGAAAAGAATATTGTTTTTGGTAAATAATCGATGGAGGGAGGGAAATAATTTATTAAATTTAAGATTAGTTGTATACCAGTTCTAGAGTACTGTAAAAGTTCAACGGACATAAATAATAACATTTAACATACAAATTGTATACTCAAGTATATTGTATACTCAAGAATGAACTGTACAAGGCAATGGAAACTGTCGCAGACGCAATGGGAGTCTGTTCGAAATTAATTAGTTAAATTGTATCAATTTTCTAAAGAATTAAATATTAAAAAATGACTAAAGCAGACATATGTGATCTCAATTTATTAACAGTTATTTTGATTCCAATATATAAAGAAAGAACAATTTTGACGAACGTCTATCAAAATGTATCATATATAGGCGATGTCGATATACTTAGTTGGACTTTAGTAAATTTCGGAAAAATGTTTCCTTTAAGATGCTAATTTAAAAATTAGTTTAGTATAACTTCTCATAAAATAGACAGGAGTATAAGAGACATAATGCAGTGTTTTACAAGGCTTGCGGAGGCGGCAATTGAATTACGACTTGTGGTAAACGAGGAAAAAACCAAGTGTATGTTGGTTTCTAAAAATCCCCGAAATATCCAACAGAGAATTCAAATTAACAACCATACCTTTGAGCAAATCAAAGAATTCACATATCTTGGATCGCTAGTAAACGCAACAAACACGACAAGCGACGAAATAGAGGCATAGCAATAGCACACAGAACTGTTCACGGTCTCCAGAAACATTTAAAAAGTAAAAATATAAAACGTGCAGAAAAACCGCAATATAGACAAGACCTTAATAAGACCAGTTTTGATATATGGGGCTGAAACGTGGACCTTATCTCGAAATAATGAAAGACTTCTTGGTATTTTTGAGAGAAAAATTCTTAGAAAGATTTTTGTAAATAAAAATGGTCTATGTCGTCGAAGATACAACTTTGAACTACATCAGTTATACACCGATCCAAATATTGTCAAATTCGTTACTTAACACCATCCGTTCACATATTAACAAAGCATACGTTGTTTACTTCTAAGAGACCTGTCAAATTCAGTCGAAATAATAATCTAATATAAATAAATATCATTTGATAGTAAATTTAATTATTATATAAACTAAGTAAGATGTTTAAAAATAATAATTGTATTTCTAAGAAATTATAATTAAACGAAAAGTGTCATAAAAATTTAAACAGACGATTCAAAATTGTTATTAATTGGATGACATTTATTATTTTTTAATTTTTAGTTCTCATTTAATATATGTATTTTGTTATTTTCATGCAGTTTTTAATTTAAGCCTGCTTTTAATAAATTTATGATGACTAAAAATAAATTGGTCGAGAGTTGTACATCGATGTGAAGAACTGCTATTTCATGACACTAATCGTCACACCTTCTTGTGGTGCTATTTCCGTGACGCTAGCTTCAGCATTTTACTATAGAAAAAAAGTAATTCATCGCTAGTATAAAAGCTTTGCTTCAAAATACTTTAATATTGAATGCCGTCCTTATAAAAATTTCAATAACACATCCTGCTCGGCATTAACCCAACTAGAGCATGTATATTACAAAGAATTTTACAAGCTCGTACTTTGCAAAGGAACATCGTCAATATACATCCTACCGAACTGCGCCATATTGCAATCCCTATTATATTTTAACCCATCTTAGTGTTATTAACCCGGTACCCGTCCTTCCGAGATCTACTTCCGCATATTTTCACACACATTTCCTCCGTATTTTCGCCATGTACACACAAGTGTTTACTTATGTTTTGTATATGTATGTTGCTCGGCACATTTTGCAGCGTGAAAATTTAAAAGAGAAAAGCTGCTGTAAGTCGTAACTCATTTTCAGTTCATTAGGAAAATGGTTTCGCGTTTATTTTAGAACAAAGGACATTTAGGGGCTTCGCAGTTGGCGGCGGACGCTTTTCCGCCGAAGATATCATCGTTAGTTATTATCATAAAAGAGAGAGAGATTAGAGAGACACTAGCGTATCCTGGGAAATAATTTTCATACTAAATTGTTGAAAAGGGTGTTCGAATACTCTAATGACGTTCACAACTAAAAACTCTAATAAAAATAAATTGCAAGATTTATAGAAAAGAGATAACAAAAATATCTGTAACTTCCAATATTTTTATAGTTTTCTTGCTAATTTTCGCTATACAATAAAACCTCCCTTAACCGAAATATTTTTAACCGAAACCTCGGTTAACCGAAACAGCTGAGTTTCAATAATTTCGTCAATAAAAAGTAAATTTTTATCGCAAAACGTAAACAGTTCCATTAATTTCACTCACCGATTGATGCCTATGTGTGTTGGGAAAGTAAAAAAACCAAGAGCTCTAAAAGATATTTCCGAAAAAGCACTTCCAGCTTTTTATAGAGGCCAAAAAAGCTCATAGATGTCGAGCACTTTATTTTCAGAATGGTTCTAACATGAATTCGTCCCAAGTGTAAAATCCTTTTTAAAATCAAAAAACCTTCCCATCAAAGCATTGTTGCTTGTTGACAATGCGCCAACTCACCCTCAAAATCTACAAAATGGTCAGATTTTTGCCACCGAATGTCACGAGCTTAATTCAGCCGTTCGACCAGGGAGTAATAGAACATTCTTAAGACATCTGTTATTACAGAAGACAAATGAATCCAAAAGTGTTGATTCTCAATCTTTAACAATGAAACATGTTGTTTATTGGTGTGCTGAGTCGTGGGCCAAGATCAAATCTTCAAATGCTGGAACAACCTTTTTGATGGAATTTGGATTGACGATCCTGAAGAAGAAAATGGCAAAGAAACGACAGAAAAAAATTAAAACTTTAATACAAAATTTTGCCGGGATGTGAAGAAATTAACCAAGAAGAGAAACGCGAGTGGTTAGCAGCCGATCACTCAGAAAGTGAATTCATCGACCAGGACATCATTGATATGGTTTTTCATTCAGACAACCTGAGCGTATCAGACGACGAAGATGACGAACCTACATACAACAGGCAGCACGAGACCGCCGACTCGCGCTGCCTTCAATGATTTTCAATGCCGTAGAGGTAAGAACTTTATACAGTAGGCCTAATTAGTTAGGGACACGACTACGTTCTTAATTTATGTTGTCTTTGCATAAAGTTTTGTCCTTTTCAGATTGCTTTACGTTTCGTCGAACAATCGAATGAGGCAAACTCATGACGTTCTGCAAATGAGCGATGAAGAGATATAGCTGCAAAACATCGCTGTGAAACAAAAACGCAAAAGAAAATAGATTTCTTTAAAAAAACATGTTAAACTTGTTCATTTTCCTTAATTTTAGTACTTTATTCTGTATTTACTTATTAGAACACATTACGAAATCACCTCATAGTATTTTTTAATACTAATACTTTGATGAAGAATACTATAAAAAACAATTTTATTTTTAACCGAAATTCTTGTTATCCGAAACGGCCTCCCCCCCCAAATATTTCGGTTAACAGAGGTTTTACTGTATTTCATACAGAATTTTCACGAAGCAGATTATATGAATCCATTTATTAACAATCTATTTATTAACTTAAGCATTTATTATTATCATTATTCGTTATTGTATGTTTTATCTTCTTCTTCATTTTACTAAGCAATTTTCTTGTTAATTGGTGGGTTGTTACCTTTATGAAAGATTGTCAGTCCATCACTTCCCCGTCCGTCGGTACTTCTATCACTTGGTGATTTATCCCTTGATACTTTAACGATGCTTGTTTGCGTCATTCGACTGATGTGATTGTTTCATTTTTTTTTCTATCTAGTGTCTATTCGTTTGTAACATGTAAATTACATTTTATTTTGATCTCTTACCCCTTATTCGGTGTCTTATCGTGTTTCCTGTAATTCTTAACCGTATTTTTAGCATTCTATATATTTTGGCATTCTATATTTTTAGCATTCTATATATAAGAAAATAAAAGAAGTTACAGTACACAAAAGAAATACACCCATAACATTAACGAATAATGAAGGTCATGCACTATCCCTAGAAGACGAAGTAATGGAGGAATGGGAAAACTACATTAAAGCATTATTTAAGGATGATCGAGGATCACTACCTAACTTAAGTGCAAATACAGGACCATCAATCTTAAAAGGTGAAGTGGAAAAAGCCATACACCAAGCCAAAAACAACAAAGCCAGTGGACCAGATCAAATATACAGCGAATGGCTAAAATTACTCTCAAATGACAATATAAAAGAACTCACTGTACTTTTCAATCAAATATATGATACCAGTGAAATTCCATCGGACTGGTTAAAATCGATCTTTATTCCTCTACCTAAGAAACCAAACGTTAAGAAATGTAGCGACTGTAGACTCATTAGTTTAATGAGCCATGCCGTTAAAATACTGTTGCAAATTCTTCTGAATCGAATTAACAACAAGTGCGAAGAAATAATTAGTCAAGAGCAGTTCGGGTTCCGGAGATGCCTTGGAACTAGAGAAGCACTATTTTCTATGCAAACACTCCTTCAACGATGTTGGGAGGTAAGAAAACCCGTATATATGTGCTTCATTGATTTTGAAAAGGCATTTGATCGCGTTCAGCATACCAGACTAATTACCGCCTTGCAGAGCATCCAACTAGATGAGAAAGACATCAAACTTATTGCCAAACTTTACTGGAACCAAACAGCCAATATTAATACCAACAATAGGGAATCAAAGCCAATCAGTATTGAACGAGGCGTAAGACAAGGCTGTATACTATCTCCCACCCTCTTTAACGTGTATTCTGAGAATCTATTTAGGGAAGCTTTAAAAGATCAAAAAGGAATTATCATAGGAGGAGAAATAATTAACAATATACGGTACGCCGACGATACTGTGATTCTAGCTGAAAACATCAACGATCTGCAGGAGCTAATCAATAGAGTTGACATGGAATGCACAAATTGGGGACTGTCGATAAATATTGATAAAACTAAATACATGGTGACCAGTAAAGTGGATATCGGCGCAACCCAACTGATATTAAACCAACAACCGCTGCAGAGAGTTCAGAGATTCAAATACCTTGGATGTTGGATTACCCAAAATCTAGATCCATCCTTCGAAATTCGATGTAGAATTGAACAGGCAAGAAACTCATTTCAAAAATTCAAGCCTCTATTATCCAATAACTCATTAAATTTGGAAATCCGTGAAAAGTTTACAAGATGTTACGTGTGGTCTGTACTTTTGTATGGATGTGAAACTTGGACTTTAAACGCCGATATCATGAATAAAATCGAGGCGTTTGAGATGTGGTTGTATCGAAGGATACTAAAAATTCCATGGACTAGCAGAACCAGAAACGAAGAAGTTCTTCGAAAAATGGGACAGCAACGAACTCTATTAAATATTATTAAGAGGCGTAAACTAGAATATCTTGGACATATAATCAGAGGACCAAGATATGAGTTTCTTCGGCTAATTCTCAACGGTAAAATCGAAGGAAAGAAATGGATAGGACGGAAGAAACTCTCTTGGTTGAGGAATTTGCGGCAGTGGACAGGTTTGACAACGGACCAATTGCTACACGTAGCGCAAGACTGAGATCAGTATAAGAATATTATAAGCATGGTAGTCGCCGACGTTCCGTAGGGATATGGCACTCTAAGAAGATATTTTTTGGCTGTATCTGGTGTAATTTCTAATGCTTAAATCATTATTGGTCTTATACTTGCCTTATAAATTCTGAATTTCATCTGACAGTTAATGTGTCGGTTACGTCATATAGTGGCAATAAAGGATCCTGCTAATCTAACTATTTTGTTTTTACTTGTTCTTAATTTTTTTACCCTAATTTTCATTACTTGTTCAGTGGCAAGCAAGCAAGTAATTTAATTTAACCCAGCCTGTGAGATTTGTACATCCCTTTGAATGACACCCAGGTGTTACTATTCATTGGGACAAGGAGGATTAACTAGTGTAATTCATCATCCAATCTTCGGTTATCCACTGCTGGATATAGATCTCCCTCATAATTTTCCATCTATTTCGATCTTGTGCCTCTTGCATCCAATTCCTATGACAACGTTTTAGATCGTCAGTCCAACGTGTTGGTGGACGACCTCTGCTTCGGTAGGCATCATCTCTTGGTCTCCATTCCAGTATCCGTTTTGTCCATCTATTATCTGTCATTCGAGCCACGTGACCTGCCCAGTTCCATTTAAGTGTTGCTACTCTCTCTACTGCATCAGCCACTCCTGTTCTTTGTCGTAGCTGGCGATTTGGGATCTTGTCTCGTAGTGAAACGCCTAACATAGCACGCTCCATCGCCCTTTGACACACACGGATCTTTTGAACTGTTCTCCTTGTCATGGTCAACGTTTCCGCACCGTAAGTTAACACTGGCAAAACACACTGATTAAACGTTTTTCTTTTAAGGCATATTGGTATATCAGACGATTTGAAAATATGGTTCAGCTTGCCGAAGGCTGCCCAAGTCAGTCTGATACGACGGAGAAGCTTAACGGTTTGGTTATCTTTTCCTATGCGAATCTCATGACCTAGGTATTTATAGGCCATTACCTGGTCTATGGATCTTGTTCCTACGCATATATCTTCGCTGACTACAAGATTTGTCATCATCTGGGTTTTAGATATATTTATTTTCAATCCCCCTTCTAGCGAGGAGTCATTTACCTAGTGTAATTAGGAGTCATTTAACCACTCCTTACTGCTCCAGACCATCACTTTCCCTCCTATAGTAGTCTATGCGCGATAGGGGCTCTCTTTCAACAAAGTGCTTGTCGTGTGGAAATTCTGGGTACAAGAACTCCAACACGATATCCTATTCCGATCTAAGAAGGTTAGCGTGAAGCGTTTTTTCCTGTTATTTCTGGTGACTAATCATCGAATCTGAAATTGCTTACTTGGACCCAAGTCTTCTCTCCGGGCTACGCCCAGTTCGGCGACTTGGCGCTCGAGAATGTGGATCTCTCGTGCCCTTATTTAGGGTTTTTTGCTAATTTTTGTTTGGTGGCTTTCGCCTTTTTGTTAGTAGTTTTGTACTTTTTTTGATGACCGTAGCCGTTTTTTTGCGTTTTTTGTAATTTTTTTTGGGGGATGTCTAAAAAGGAATATCAGTAGTCATTTAAAATTCCCAGTGTTATGTGCTATGCGCTGGGTTGTCTTCGTATTGATAGCTAGACTTTATATGTTGACCAAGATTTGCTGTTTTCGTTTTTTGTGCTTTCATCGATGGAACGCATCATATCTTATTATCTTATGCAGTATCGGGCTTGGGTGGTTCTCTAACTTAGCAAATTTGTTCTGGCAAATTATCTGAAAAATTTTAAGATTTGTCAGTGACAATGAAAGTATGTAAATACATAATAAGTATTTATCCTTCAAAATAGTCTGCTCAATTTTCTACAGTGTACGCTTTAACAGTCGTATCAGTTTTTTTAGGAACCGGCTGTACATCACTGCCTGTTGGGTAGCAAAAAAGAAAGAAGAACAACGAATACACTTAAAAAAAGTAAAATTTTTGTATAGTGTGGAAGGTTGCAAAACAGTAATTATTAAACACAAAGAATCGTTGGTGTGCAAAGGTGCGCAAAAAAAGAGCAACAATTTTATTGTGAAATCCCTTCACCAAATCCTCCTTTCTTAGTACGCCTATGATTTTAATGTTGGTTATTACCTCGTTGTGTTTAAGTTAAGATTAGGATACTTTGTTCGCGCTAATTTAAAGACTGCATAAATAGGTGGATCATAAATTTTGTTTTTACAATATTGCGAACAACTTCGCAGCTATTAGTGTACTATTGGTTTATTTTGAGATAGTAATGACATATTTTAGATAATAGAAGACACTGTTTTAAAGGAGAAAACCCATTTGAAAATATAATTAGATTTCGACTAAGTGGTCGTCCTGTTAATATTCATAAGGTGGCTTTTTACAACTTATAGTTGGAAAGTTTGTGCAAGTATTTAAAAGTTACGAGTTATTTTAAAGTGTGTTTATTGTGGAGACTAGCAGTTCAGTAAAAAGTTTGTCAGTTAGTTAGAAGTACTTATGTGCTGTTTGGCGAGAGGAAAACTTAAATTGGGTTAAATATACCATAGATATATATCGGATATCGTTGCATTTTCAAGACTTGAGAGATTCAGGATTGAAAAACTTGGTCTAACTAAAATCTTAAAGCTAAACAGTTATAAGGCGTAGTCGGAAAAATGTAGCTTTTTAAAGTAAGAATATAAATATGATATAAAGTTAGAATATATAAAATAGAAACCGTAATGACTTATGAATTATAAGAGACGTAATGTAATTTTTAGCCTTTAGCCCTTAGTGAGAGACTTTAATTTATACTAGTAATAACTAAAAACCATACCATTGCTGTCTCTAAAAGTACCATTATTACTTGTTTACCTTTTTTGTAGAGACCAGGATTTCTACAGCAAAGACTTGCATGTAAACCAATGTATTGTAGCACATATTCTCCTTTCAGCGGTCCCCTTTTTGGCCAAGACAGTTAATTCGGCTCTTGCCACAAAACCAGTTTCGCTTCCAGCATAAAGAAGAACAAACCGAGGACATCTTTGGGTTGGAGCTTTCGGTTCAGTAGAGAGCCCTTTTATAAAGGCATCTCGTGGATTCTGGATCGTTGTGTCTCTCCACTCCTTTTTGACTAAAGCACCGACGTTAATCCAAGACTCATCGGTATAAACAAGGTTTACGTTATTCTTTTTCCTCAATGTTTTTATTTGTTTGAAGTACTTGTGTCTCTGGGAGGGTTCCAAAGCTATGGTGAAAATAGATGGAGATATGACGCAGGCCTTTGATATTGAAAATGGAGTTAGACAAGGGGATGCCTTATCAACAACACTTTTTAATCTAACTTTAGAAGCTGTTGTTAGAAAACTGGATATAAACGGCTGTATTAATACAAGGTCTATGCAAATATGCGCATATGCGGATGATGTTGCCATAATAAGCCGCAACAAAAGGGTATTAAGCGAAAAAGTTATAGAACTGAAACGAGAAGCTGCTACGTTTGGTCTATATATAAATGAAAGCAAAACAAAATATATGGAGTGCACAAAATCGAATGAACATGAGAATCTGAAGGTAGACAACCGTACCTACAAATATGCCTCCACTTTTCCCTACCTAGGCTCAATAATAAATGACAACAACAACATCAGTCAAGAAATACAAGCACGGATTCTTAGCGGTAATAAGTGCTTTTATGCATACAAAGACTTAATGAAAAGTAAGTTGCTGAATCGTGAGTCTAAGCTGAGAATCTACAAAACAGTAATTAGACCAGTGGTCACATATGGATGTGAAACGTGCACCCTCTCAACCACTGATGAAAATCAACTGAGAATATTTGAGCGCAAAATACTAAGGAAGATATTTGGACCAACCCAATGCAGCGATAGTTCGTGGAGAATTAAAATGAACCACGAGCTGGATGAACTAATGCAGAGCGCAGATATTGTCAGATTTGTAAAGTCACAAAGACTAAACTGTACGGTTTTAGTTCGCCTTGCTGGTCCTCTACGCAGATATCATAAATTTTCCGAACACTTACACCGCACATTTTCGAAACTTCTTCCACAAGAACAGTCAAACTGTCACCAGTTTTTATTAGACCATACTCTGCTGATGATAAATTAATTCATATAACACCCCCCCTTTGTACACGCACACTAATAGTCATATCATGTTTGAAATTCATGACAGTAACGGCTTCATGATGTAGGTACTTTTATCCACTTACGAAACTCAAATTAAACTGAGCTTTCATAGTTTTTGCCAACAAGTTTTTGGTCTTATGGCCAGTAACCAAATGGACAAAGAGACACGTTTGCTTTTCGTGGACAATGGGGATTAATACTGATTCTCTTCTCCTAATGACATTATAATAATCATGTGTTTACAATGGAAGCTATTGGAAATTGATAAATATAGATCAGCTGTCGACAATGAGTTTTTGATATATTTTACTTTTTTCATAGTATTTTTCTACATATTATTGTTTAGTTCGGCAATGTAACTCTCTTATTTATACATCGATGATTGAATCATGCTTTAGTTGAAACAAGAATGATAGTATTTTATACAACTGTAGGCAATTATTTTGTACGCTTATATTCCAGTGCGATGATTCTTAAATCCGCTCTTTATGTTGTAACGTTTAAAACGTTACATTCTTGTTCTTATTAATTTCAAAGTACTTTCCACTATTTTCTGCGCATACTATTTGATTTTTATTGATAATAAGTTCTTTTTCCTTTGTTTGTATTCCTATATTTTATTTCAATATTTTCCTATTACAAATAAATCCGCTGATTAATTTCTTAAGTCCCCTCGTAGTCCTACCTTCGCTTACTTTATCGTACAAGAAACAGAAACCCCACTCCTAAATAATTTACTTCTATCAATCCGACCCGATTTAATTTCTTTTTAAAATGAACCAGCAAACGAGAAGGTATTATTAAAAATATAAGTCCTCGTGGTCAAAAACTTCCAACGGTCTGGGTAAGTTAATACTTTGCTCTTTTTACAACAACATATTTTCATACTTTAATCAAGAACACTTTTAGTTTTTCGTATAATTTTGTGTACGCAAGTACTTAAAAACTGCTTACAATTTTTATTTTCTTTTTACCTTTGCTGTAATAATAATAATTCAATATAAATCGTATTTATCGCACAACTTTGTCTTTTTCATTTTTCATTTAATAATTTATCTATTAATTACAATTATTAATTTGTGAGTTTTGGCAACATCAGAGAATTCTGGATCGGTATACAGGTCTCGGAGAGAAGAGCTTTCCGCTTGCCAGAATTCTTCTGTTGTTGGACAAAACTCGTGCCATGACGAGTTTTATAGCGGCTTTTGTTTTTCTAGCCACCTTGGTTTTTATTCAAGAGAATCCACCTTAGTTTTTATTCAAGAGAATCCACCTTGAAGAATACAAAAATGAAATTGTTTTTTTTTTGGAATAAGAAATCCATCTCGATTTTGAAAGTCCGCATGGCTTTGGATTGGAGAGGGATCCACATGGTTTCGGCTTAGCGGCATGGTTTTTGCAGACATTGTATGGTCCGAGTTGAGAAGGAAACAGCAGGAGGATTTCTCATAGAGTAGAGCTAAGTTTCTTTATTTCTTGAGATTTTGTATATAGATGCTTAATTCCCTGTTGTTAGAACCTCAATTTAATTGTTATTACATTTTGAATTATTAAAATATAAATAAATAAAGATATGTGTTAAAGAAATTATTTTATTAATAATTCCCGATTTCTCAAATTAAGTTAGTTTATGCCGAACATCACCCCTGAGGGGTTTCAATGTGCAATGGGTGAGCTAGTCGTTACAATGTGCCACTTGGGGCAAACCGGCAACGTGGTTGGTCGTTCTCCCGTAAGAAATACATTCAATTGCCTCTCTTACCTGCACTGCATTTTAACTGTGTTTTCTACTATAGAAGACATGCACTTTATATGAGATACAATTAAGTTAGCTCGACTTCAATCTTTACAATCACCTTAAATACTTTAATAAAACAACCGGTATATTAATATTGAAAATCTGGCCACATTTTGACTTCATTTTTGAAGTTATACTTCTATACGCGCGCTCCACGTTGGAAATTTGTATGGGAGTGAATCTGTGAAATCATTACATATGTAAGATAATGAGTAAGAGAGAGACAGAAGATATATTTTCTCTCTCTTCCTCTCTCGAATATAAAAATGTTCCTTTTGTATATATAATTTAATATTATACATATTATATAAAGATATATATACATATAATATTATACCTATAATAAAATATTTATTAATATTATTATTTATGTGATATGTTTTGTATTATTTATTAAATGTTCATAATTATATTATTCTTTTGTATTTTAAAATATTAATCTCAATAAATCACTGTATGATCCAGAACTGTCAATTTTGAAATACACTTGTGTTATGTCCTCGGTAGTGTAGTAGTCAGTATCCCCGCCCGTCACGCGGGAGACCGGGGTTCGATTCCCAGTCGGGGAGGACTTTTTTATTAATGTTATTACATTATTGTCATTTTTAAATACTTACGGATATTGCATTTTAATTTGTATTGTATTATTATATATGGAATTATGTTGCACTGTATTGTAGTGTATTTTTTTATGTATATTATTGTCTTTTTTAAATACTTATGAATATTGCAGTTTAATTTGTATTGTATTATTATAATAATAACAAAATAAACAATGAATTTTACTGCAGAGTATGTGTAAAAAAAATTTGCATTCAACTCCTTTCATACATATATGAAAATAAAAATATACATTTTCATCAAAATATTGATTTAATCCTTCATTGTTAGTAAGTTGTTATTAATTCTGTTTCTCTTTCTACTATATCTTACCTATAAAATTACATATGTAATGATTGTGCAGATTGACTCCCAAATAAATTTGTAACGGCGAATGCGTGTATAGAAGTGTAACTTCCACCGGCAGTCTCACTGGACTGCCACACCCGTTTTTTTTTTATTAATTTATGACATTTGATATATTTGTGAATATTAAAACTTCGTCTATTTGGCAACCTCCTTTGTAAAATTATTGTGATTATCTTTTTATTATTTAAAATTTCATTCCCACATTTATAAATAACGTATGTCTTGTTACATGGACGCTCATTTTTTATTTAGTATGAAAGCCGAATGCGCGTTCCGCGTATTGTATAACAAATGGCGCATTATTATTCATTTATTTCATAAAAATTTTCACATACTGCTGCAACGGACTACATTCACGATTTATATCGAACCTTGTGTGTTTTGACATTAAAAAAGTTTTCAGCTGGTAGAAATGTGTGTTTTGATATGATTTTAAAAACTATTTGTCTATCTAAGGGTGAAAAATTTTGCTTTTTTTATTTTATGAAGGAAAGTGTCACAAAAAAATTTTATATTTAAAAAGCATTACCATTTAAACATATCAAAAATATATAAGAAACACATCCAAGTTTTTTCTCATACATCAATTTTATTTTGATTTTAAAAAGTGGCCATTATAATGCCACAAAGAACAGAGAAACTGTTACTAGCAACAGAAATGGACTTCTGGAGAAGAGCAGCAGGAAAATCAAAAAGAGATCGGATACCAAATGAGAGAATACGTGAAATGATGGGAGTCAAGCATACAATGGTTGATGACATAAAAACAAAACAGTTAATATGGTACGGCCATGTACAGAGAATGCCAGATGACAGGATTCCAAAACAGATTTTGACGTGGACACCACAAGGGAGAAGAAAAAGAGGAAGGCCGAGAAAAAGTTGGAGAGAGGGAATTGAAAAAGAACTAGAGGAAAGAGAAATCCCTCCAGGCCTATGGCTGAATAGAGAAGAATGGCGGTTAGGAGTCGGAAGGCGTCGGAGAACGCTGTAAACCGATAGTAGTAGCATTATAATGCCTAATTGGTTAGTAATGAATCCGTCTTAATTCTTCTTTTTCTTCTTGTAGTGCCTATCCGTTTCGAATGTTGGCGCCCATCATTGCAATCTGTATTTTGCAAACTGCTGGTCTGAAAAGATTTGTGATTGTCTTCTTTGTTTCCTTATCCTTTAGTCTTCTCATATCACATTTTTTTGTTACTCTACATAACCTTTAACTGATAAGCATCCATTACGGAATCTCTTGTTCACCATTATGTATCATCATCTTAATTACAGTGAAATGATTTCTCTATGACGAAATAATCCAACAAGTGTTAAGAATTGCACTAATTAAATGGAAATTTTCAACAAAAAAATTAAAGATAAAACATACAAATCTAAAAACAATAGATATTTAACGTTTTCTGGGAAGAACTAATAACACAATCTCCATAACCCAATAAACATGCAATATCTGGTTAGGGTTTCAAATATATCTATCCTCTGTATATAAAAGGATATCGAGCACTTCCTGAATACTTGGTTACGGTAGATAACGTTCCTATATTGTCCACTAAAACTCAAAAGAAAAAAAGCAAAAAAGTCGAACGGCGAAAGAGCTCGCCATTGCCATTTCGAGAATTTTCCTATTCCGTTCACATGCAATTCGAGATTTCAACCTTGCCGATGTTTAAACCAACTCTCAATCTGGGACGTGCACATTAAACGTCATTTTTCCTGCGACTTCGACGTGGAAATATGATTGAACAGCTTTTCCGAGCTGAAAAGGCAAAATTGGAAATCTATCAATGAGGATACAAACGGTTAGTTGAAATGTCGAACAGAAAACAAATATTAGATTTTTGATAAATTGTCGTGGAGAGTATGTGCCGCAAATATTATACAGAGAAATGAAAAATATACTTTTCTAAATGCTATACAGCAATTAACGAATATATCCGAAGGCAAAAATAAATGAAACGGGAAAAGGAATAACGTGTCTTGATAGTTGAAATATCAAACACTTTTCAACATTTCTATATCAATATTTATATGTCAATGTAATTGAAATTTCAGTACTTATCGAAAAATTGCCTCTTAAAGTATATTCTGCATAAAAATAAAAAAGTATTTACATTATTACATAACAATAAAGTGTTATGCAATGAAGGTCTACTTTATTATAATTTAGAGATTCTATCAGTGTCTCAAATAATATTCCTCAGTCAATTTTAAACAAAAAATTCAGTTGTACAGCTGATTTTCCTTGTTTTAACCAATCAGCCAGTGGTAGATCAGCTTTTAAATGTGATTTTTTCAAACTGTAAAAAGAGTTTTCCCCCTTGTAATACAGGCTTTGATCTTTTAATGTTTATTAATGTATTTTGTGTCGACAATCACTCTTCCATGAGGTACCTGTAACCTATAAGACGAAGCTCTGAAGATGGTATGTTAAAAATGTAATATGACAAGACTAAAAGATAAGGAAACAAAAGAGATAGTCGCACGAATACTTTCAGAAAAGCTAAGTAACATGGAGTAAACATATGATCCAGAAGAATCACTCCAGAATATATTAAAACTTTAACAAGATCAAAGAAGAACATCTAAAAGAAAATAAAGAGAACAGGAAAAGTTTAATGAATGACAATATACTGCAACTCATGAAAGAAAGACCAAAATCAAAGAATAACAAAAGAATATACAAAAATATTTAGAGACAAATAAGAACCGAAATACGAAAGGCCAAAGAAAATTGCATAAAAACAGAGTGCAAAGAGAAAGAGTTGTTGGAACAGAAACACGATACACTTAATATTCATAAAAAGGTAAAACAAGCAGGTATTCATAAAACAAGCAGCTAAAAAATCAAGAAATATGCACATGGACCACTTACATTTAAGAACTCTTTGATGATAATAGGTCCGAACAACCTCCGTCCTATATTTGTAATGACCACTTACCAATCACATCAGATGAAGTGGAAAAAGCAATCTCACAATTAAAGCGAGGACCGGGAAGAAGACGCATTTCCTGGCTCCAAAATTTACGAAAGTGGTATAACACGACTACCACTGAACTGTTCCGCGCTGCAATAAATAAAGTAAAGATAGCCGTGATGATGGCCAACATCCGGAACGGATAGGCACTTTAAGAAGAAGAAGAAATGTGCTTCAGATCGTGATTTAGTCAACTCTAATTTATTGTTTTATCACATCACAACAAACGAAAAGCAAAGAAAAAAACACAAGCAAAGTATAAAAATGATGATTAGTCTTTATTAGTAGTTTAAATTATGCTACGGTCTAGTTAGAATAACCCAATTCCCTTCTAACATATCGAGACTGTCTCCGCAACTCCAAAAGTCAATAATAATTTTCAAGTGTAGTTAAAGTCCATAATCAGTTGGCTAACAGACTTACTCCAACCCTTGTAGAACATGTTCAATATCAATTAATGTATGAAATATGCCAGATTTATCTATTAAATCGACAAAGTTGTACCAAAGTAAATCTCTTCGAGGTCGACTAAGACCATGTGGGATTCTACAAAGTTGGGAATCCCGAAATCCAATTTATCGATATTGTCTTACAACAACCGCAGTTTAAATGTATTTGATGCTTTAAATAAGATTTAAATTAGGTTATAAAGAAGAGATAGGACTTGCTTTTGAACCTTTAACAAAGTAAGACGTACTTATCTACTAGTTTAATTCCGGTTTATTGGTTCCATTGTTTATACAAACTGTTTAAAAATAAAATCTTAATATTTATTATAGTGCATTTAATAATCGATAAAGCTTATAAACCAAAAAAGTTAATTAAGTATGCTGTAAATAATTTTTTTTATAAATTTTATCACTACCAAGAAAAACTTAAACTTGATCAGTGCGAAGTCGAGTACCGGCTTCAAATATAATTGAATAACTACACACTGACAACGAAAATATGGACAGAATATCCTCTACAAATCAATTAAATATACTAACAACAACGTATTCTTCCAAATAACCAAATAAGTTCTACCATCATCTTCATTCTGGCTTTACAATCCTTTTGATCCTAGCCTCGTCAAGAGTTTCCCTTCAGTCGTCCCTATCCATCGCCTTTTTCGCTAAACATGTATTCTCATATTTCTCAAGTCTTTGTCAATGTTATCAAGTAACCTTGTTCTATCGACATCTTTCTGTCAAAGAAACAAACCAGAGTATTGGATGCAATCGAAAGTGCGAAAATAGAAGAGTGCGTAACTAATTTAACAAAAACAATACAACCAACACATAGATTGTCAAACAACAGAGAATGCATATATCTATAAAATGAAAAACTAGTTGATACCATTAATTTCTACAGGTTTATAGACTTGGTGTAATAGAGGACTAGTACTATCTAATGTCTGCCATTCATTCCCACATTCAATCTTAATATCTACGCTAAAAGACCACGTATTTATTGGCACCTTTAATATTTCTAAGCAACCTTTAATAGTAATCAGCAAAGAACCAATCAGATGTCAAATAGAAATTGCTGGCATCAGTAGTGAACAAGTTACGGAAATAAAATACCTTGGAATTACACTGTCCATCTATGTATACCACTATAAGAACAATAATCATATATGCCTCAGAAACAAGACCCGACACAGCCACAATATAAAGTCTACTGGAAACTGCAGAGATGAGAGTACTGAGAAGAATTACAGGAAATATGCTAAAAGATTAAAAGAGAAGTAATTATATTAGAAGAAAATGTAACGTACAGTGCATAAACGAATGGTCCCTAAATAGAAAAAAGAATGGAATAATCACATACGTAAAATGGGGGAGACTCGTGTCGTCAAAATAGCAAGAGATAAATCACCAAATGAACACGAAAAGTAGTATCAAATGACCGCGCAAAAGATGGAGTTGGACAACCTTCCATAGACCTTTACACCAAAATATTTATAACCGTTGCATCTCAGGGCAATGATGACAAAAAATAACCAACGTTAGAATGTTCCAGATTTATCGACCGAGGTACGGAGAAGCGGCGTTAATACAAGCGAGGATTCCAGAATATTCCAGATTATTCTAGTAAATAATGTATTCGTTTACAAATGTGGAGTTCTTATTAAATGAGTTTATTTGATAAGATATTATCGTAATGTAAGCTTATAAATGGATGATAGATGTAAATAGAGCGAGAAAAATAGGAGAAAATACTACCTTAGTAGAACTTAACAGCGTGAAGAACGTAATCAAAAATAAAAATAAACTAAAAAACAAAACAGACGAGCGAATCGTCATAAATGATGATATGTCAAAGGAGGAAAGAATTATCCAGAAAGAAATTAGAAATAAGGTTATGGCAGAGAGATATAATGGAAAAAATGTAAAAATAGGATTCCAGAAGCTAATCATAGATGGAGAAATATGGACATGGAATAACAGCCAACGACAATTAGTAAAAGATAAATATGTAAAACCAAAAAACTAACAGCAAAATTTAGACAGGCTAAAATAACGAAGACGACTTGGCAAGATAAAGGCACAAGAGATGAACAAAATGTAAAGATCATTACTGGAAACAAAGTAATAAACGAATGCATATTAGTAGGGACATGGAATGTAAGGGGAACGTACGAGGAAGGAAAACTAAAACACATAATCGACGAATGCAAAAAATACAAGTTCGAAATAGTAGCACTACAAGAAACAAAACAATTAGGGCAAAACTCAATGGAAATAAACGACTATTTATTTTTCAACAGCGGGGGAGAAAATAGAATGTTAGGCACAGGCTTTGTGGTAAATAAAAAGCTGAAAGATCTAATCGTTGACTTCAAACCAATTTCAGAGAGAATATGTGTATTAAGAATAAGAGGAAATACCAAAAAATAACATTTATAAATATACATGCACCGACTGAAGACAAAAGTATAGAAATAAAAGAAGACTTTTATAATCAAATAGATACAGTATTCGAAAATATCCCCAAATACGATGTAAAAATAGTGCTAGGTGATAGTAATGCAAAAATAGGAAAAGAAGAAATATATGTACCCACCATAGGAAAATACAGCTTGCATGAAACAACGAACGAAAATGGTCACTTCCTAATTGATTTCGCGAAAGAAAGAAATATGATCATTATGAGCACGTACTTCCAACACAAAAGAATACACCAAGGAACGTGGAGATCACCGGATGGGAAAACCATAAACCAAATTGATCATGTGCTTGTCGAAAAAGATATGCAAAAATGTAAAAAGAACATAAAAACATACAGAGGTCCAGATGCAGATTCAGATCACTTTATAGTTGGAATTCAAATGAAACAACTTATTCCAGTGCTTAGAAACCAGCGGATGAAAAAGTATAAAGCAACTAAACCTGTGAGACTGACAAAAGAGGAACAAAATAAATATGAAAGAATAGTCAGTAGAGGATTAGATAATATTGCAGAAAGTGGGGACATTGAACAAACATGGATGCAAATAAAAGTATGTATGACCAAAGCAGCTCAGGCCAGTAATAGAAATATAAAACACGAATACAAAGAATGGTTCGACGATGAATGTAAAATGGAACTAGATGAACGAAATAAATTAAGAATGAAAATAATGCAAGAAAAAACAACAGAGATAGAGAGAAAATACAATGAACAAAGGAAAAGAGCCAAAAGAATAATAAGATCTAAGAAAAGAAAATACAATGAAGATAAATTAAAATGTATAGAACAGAGCTATAAAAATAGAGAAATTAGAAACTTATATCAAGGGGTGAAAAATGCAAGGAAAACCTGTACACTACAAAAACAAAAGTAGAAGAAATTTAGTAAGTGACGAAGAAATATTGAGCAGATGGAAAGAATACTTTGAAGAACTTTTAAATAAATTTCCCACAACAGAATATGAAGAGGAAGAAGAAGTGAAGGGTAGATCAAGAACGAATAGAGGAAAGACCGCCTAACGAAAAAGAAATAATAGAGAAACTAAAGAATAATAAGAGTCCAGGAAGAGATGAAGTAACAGCTGAAATGTTTAAATATGGAGGACCAGTACTAATTAAGCATTTGGAAAAGTTGCTAAAAGACATATAAGAACAAGAAAAATTACCGAAGGAATGGACCAAAGCGACACTGTGCCCTTTTCACAAAAAAGGCGACAAAAGTTTATGCCACAATTACAGGGGAATAGCCCTACTAAATACTTGCAGTATATATAAAAGATAAGCTATCTCAAAATATAGATAATGACATAGGGGAATATCAATGTGGATTCAGAAGAGGGCGCAACACAGTGGATCAAATTTTCCTACTGCGCGAAATACAAGCAGAAAGCTACGAATATGTGAAACCTACAATGGCCCTATTCATCGACTTTAAACAAGCGTTTGATAGGATAAAACGCAAAGAAATATACAAAGCACTACGTGAAATGGGAATTAGTGAAAAACTGATAAGAATGGTAAAAGTGACACTCCGAAAAACAGAGAATAGGGTTAAAATAAATGGCGAAGAAACAGATAAGTTTGAGGTCAGTGAGGGGGTGCGACAAGGAGACCCACTGTCATCGCTGTTGTTCAGTATCGTCCTCGAAGTTACCATCAGAGAAGCTGGAATCAACAGGTCAGGACTTATATATCAAAGAAAACACCAATGCTTAGCATTCGCTGACGACAGAAGTAAGCAAGAATTAAAAGAAATAATATAAAGATTAGAAATGAAAGCGAGAAAGAAAGGGATGTACATAAATGAAGAAAAGACCAAATATATGGAATGGACAGAAAGAGATTACCTACAAGAACAATATCTGACAGCAATAACAAATGAAAAAACATATAAATTCGAAGAAGTAGAAATATTCCAGTATTTAGGAGCGACATTCACTAGAAGACCAAATATAAAGGAAGAAATCCAAGCGAGAATTATGGTCGGTAACCGTTGTATTTTTGCACTAAACAAATTATTAAGAAGCAAAAACATATCTACAAGGGCTAAGATAAGAATATGTAAGACTGTAATAAGACCTATTGTATTATATGCCAGTGAAACATGGACAATGAACAAATCCGAGCAAGTCTTGCTGCAAGTCTGGGAAAGAAAAGTCCTCAGGAAAATATTTGGAGGTAAATTATGGAATGGTATATGAATAAAAAGACCAAATATGGAATTAGAGGAGATGTATGGAGAGCCGAATATCGTAGGGATCATAAAGTCACAAAGACTGAGATGGTTGGGACACATCCAAAGGATGGAAAACACGAGACTGCCGAAAAGAATGCTAATGGGAGGAATAGGAGGGAAAAGGAAGAAAGGCAGACCGAAAACCAGGTAAAAGAAGGATGTTGAAAAAGACATAGAAAAACTTAAAATACCAAACTGGAAAAATAAAGCAACAAACAGAAAAGAATGGAAAAGAATAGTAACCCAAGCCATGGGCCTTCTAGGCCTGGAGAGCTAAATTATATATATATATATATATATATATATATATATATATATATATATATATATATATATATATATATATATATATATATATAAGCTTATAAATAAATATATATTGTTTGTTATTTCCTGACCGTGAATTTTTAAATAGACCCTGGAAATAAAAAATTGTCTGTCTCTTATAAATAAAACACTTAATTATTGCTGAAATGTTACCGCTATATGTGCCACCTTCAGTAAGCACTTTAATTATATACAGGGTGGTGAATCGTCAAACGGGCCATAGGAAACCCTTCCCTAATTATTTTACACCAAAAGTTAAGAAAAGCTATTTGTAGAGGACTGAAATATGTATCGAAAACAAATGTAAAAATTGTTTTACGAATTAAACGTATTCCAAAATTTTGCAACAATATAATACATTTTTCAGGCCATTTCTTAAAGTCGGGCCACACGCTGTGCAAGAATGTGCATGACATGTTGCGTTTGGTCATATTGATGTTTCTGATATTTGACAATATTCGAATTTTTAAAATTATAATTTTTAATTTGTGATTTATTGTTTAAATTCGGGCAATTCAAATACCACCAAAAACAAAAAATGTACAGACCAAACCTTCAAAATACTCACATCCAATAAAATCTTTATGAATCATAAGGTTGTACCTTTTTACAACGTGTGTCAAATCGAATCTAAAGATAAAAAGGAAGTACTTAAAAATCAATTAGTAACAAACCAGTGACGCGTATTTACACTAACGAATTAAAGTACTTCTGGTGGGATGATACTATTAGTACCGCCTTTAATATTGGTTTCGTCTATTACTTAGTAGAACGAAGTATTCTACCAACTAAGTATATATTTGGGTATCACGTGGAGCAACGTAATATGCAATTTGCAATTTAGTTAATTTTTGCAATGGATTGTATATTTTATTATCTATTATTTTGTGATATTGACAATTTATGTAATTTTAGTCAATTTTTGTTACTGTTTTTTTTTACTTTTTGTAAGTTTTCTATTCTATTCTATATGCATTTGACTTGACACTGTTCATTGCGTAGCTGTCAACTTCGATACAGAACGTCATCGCACGACTCTATTTGTTAAAAATATACCATAATGAAAATCTGTATCATAATAAAACCCATGATGATACAGGTATTGAATTTGATATTGATATATTAAAGTATGAGAGTAGAAAAATTAATATATGTCACATCCAACTTACTCAGAATTTCACTAAGAGTTTTTTAATCTTCTCGCATTTTGTAATAAATCATTTAAAAAATAATAAATTTTAAAAGTAGAACGCCCTGTTATATTTGTGTCCAAAGTATATTAACGGCTTACTCGCTTCGCTTCTTCCTTCATTATATTTTTCGAAACCCCCACGAGAAATATTATATAGAACATCTCGTAAAATTTTAATTAAAAAATTTTCACAAAAATAAAACCTAATATCGACAAAGACGATTCGCTGACCAAGGAGTTTCCCCGATTAATCGTTTCCATGTCATAAATTTTCCGCTCGGATAAATTCAAAAAGTTTATCTGGAATTTCGCAGGTGGCTGCCGTATTACAAACGGAATGGAAGACGAGGACGGCGTACAACCCCTCTGTCCGTCACTTGGTATGCTACTCTATAAAATTCAGTGCTAGGTTGCTAATTAAGATGACGTCGAATGTAGAAAATTCAACTATTTTCTCTGAAGTTATTCGGAGCAGCGTGCTAGTTTTTAACGGCGTGTTTATGCTCTCGATAATATTTCAGCCACGTTGACGGTTTAACCTGATGTTGCACAGCATTTGATGTCATCGAGGAATAAATTGGATTTTTTTATTATTTTTGAGCTAAATAAAATACCAAGTTTGAACTTTTACACCCTTAACAATCTAAACAAGTTGGTCGTGGTTATAAATTTATAAATATATAAAACTAGTGATTTTGCCCGTGACCATACGACAGGGGATCCAATCAATTGCATTTTGGCCCGAGAGTCAAGCGAATGGACATTTCCTACATAAAATTGAATTTCGAGAAAATTAAAAGTGTATATTTTGATTGAAATTTGAATTATTTCGATTAAGAGTGAATTGCTGATTAAAAAAATCTAAAAATGCGGCTAAAAATTCTGCACCGTTTTGCCAGAAAATCGAAAAAACTGTAGATTTTTTAATTCGATTTTTCCTCTTTTCCGGCAAACTGGGGTTAAGGGATCAGAAAAAAAACACATGTTTGGAATAAGCTGGACCAAGTGCATGTACCAAAACATTAAACAAAATTTTTTTTTTGGAAAATTTGGAAAAAATTTTCCAAGGGGGTACCCTTGGATTTTTATCAAATTTGGTTAATCGGCTATATTGGCGTCAATTTTGGTCAGTAAGTCAAGCGAATACACATTTCCTACATAAAATTGGCCGCTCGTTCTTCTGCCATACTCAGAATTTTACTACATCTAACTGTTCGTGAGAAAAATTTCCACTTGGATGTATGTATTCGCTGAAAATTTCGAGAAAATTAAAAAAGTATATTTTGATTGAAATTTTAATTATTTCGATTAAGGGTGACTTGCTGATTAGAAAAATCTAAACATGGCTAAAAATTCTGCACCGTTTTGTCGGAAAATCGAAAAAACTGTAGATTTTTTAATTCGATTTTTCCTTTTTTCCGGCAAACTGGGGTTAAGGAATCAGAAAAAAACACATGTTTGGAATAAGCTAGACCAAGTGCATGTACCAAAACATTAAACAAATTTTTTTTTTTGGAAAATTTGGAAAAATTTTTCCAAGGGGGTACCCTTGGATTTTTATCAAATTTGGTTATTCGGCTATATTGGCGTCAATTCTGGTCCGAGAGTCAAGCGAATACACATTTCCTACATAAAATTGGCCGCTCGTTCTTCTGCCATACTCAGAATTTTCCTACATCTAACGGTTCGTGAGAAAAATTTCCACTTGGATGTCTGTATTTGCTGAAAATTTCGTGAAAATTAAAAGTGAATATTTTGTTTGAAACTTGAATTATTTCGATTAAAGGAGACTTGCTGTTTAAAAAGAAATTAACGTGTGTCTAGAAATCATACACCGTTTTGCCGGAAAATCGAAAAAACTGTAGACCATTGGATTTTTATCAATTTTCGTTAATCGGCTATTTTGCCGTCAATTTTGGTCCGAGAGTCAAACGAATCGACATTTCCTACATAAAATTGGCCGCTCGTTCTTCTGTCATACTCAGAATTTTCCTACATCTAACTGTTCGTGAGAAAAATTTCCACTTGGATGCAAGTATTCGCTGAAAATTTCGAGAAAATTAAAAGTGTATATTTTGATTGAAATTTGAATTATTTCGATTAAGAGTGAATTGCTGATTAAAAAAATCTAAAAATGCGGCTAAAAATTCTGCACCGTTTTGCCGGAAAATTGAAAAAACTGTAGATTTTTTAATTCGATTTTTCCTCTTTTCCGGCAAACTGGGGTTAAGGGATCAGAAAAAAACACATGTTTGGAATAAGCTGGACCAAGTGCATGTACCAAAACATTAAACAAAATTTTTTTTTTGGAAAATTTGGAAAAAATTTTCCAAGGGGGTACCCTTGGATTTTTATCAAATTTGGTTAATCGGCTATATTGGCGTCAATTTTGGTCCGTGAGTCAAGCGAATACACATTTTCTACATAAAATTGGCCGCTCGTTCTTCTGCCATACTCAGAATTTTACTACATCTAACTGTTCGTGAGAAAAATTTCCACTTGGATTTATGTATTCGCTGAAAATTTCGAGAAAATTAAAAAAGTATATTTTGATTGAAATTTTAATTATTTCGATTAAGGGTGACTTGCTGATTAGAAAAATCTAAACATGGCTAAAAATTCTGCACCGTTTTGTCGGAAAATCGAAAAAACTGTAGATTTTTTAATTCGATTTTTCCTTTTTTCCGGCAAACTGGGGTTAAGGAATCAGAAAAAATAACATGTTTGGAATAAGCTGGACCAAGTGCATGTACCAAAACATTAAACAAATTTTTTTTTTGGAAAATTTGGAAAAATTTTTCCAAGTGGGTACCCTTGGATTTTTATCAAATTTGGTTATTCGGCTATATTGGCGTCAATTCTGGTCCGAGAGTCAAGCGAATACACATTTCCTACATAAAATTGGCCGCTCGTTCTTCTGCCATACTCAGAATTTTCCTACATCTAACGGTTCGTGAGAAAAATTTCCACTTGAATGTCTGTATTTGCTGAAAATTTCGTGAAAATTAAAAGTGAATATTTTGTTTGAAACTTGAATTATTTCGATTAAAGGAGACTTGCTTTTTAAAAAGAAATTAACGTGTGTCTAGAAATCATACACCGTTTTGCCGGAAAATCGAAAAAACTGTAGACCATTGGATTTTTATCAATTTTCGTTAATCGGCTATTTTGCCGTCAATTTTGGTCCGAGAGTCAAGCGAATCGACATTTCCTACATAAAATTGGCCGCTCGTTCTTCTGCCATACTCAGAATTTTCCTACATCTAACTGTTCGTGAGAAAAATTTCCACTTGGATGCGAGTATTCGCTGAAAATTTCGAGAAAATTAAAAGTGTATATTTTGATTGAAATTTGAATTATTTCGATTGAGAGTGAATTGCTGATTAAAAAAATCTAAAAATGCGGCTAAAAATTATGCACCGTTTTGCCGGAAAATCGAAAAAACTGTAGATTTTTTAATTCGATTTTTCCTCTTTTCCGGCAAACTGGGGTTAAGGGATCAGAAAAAAACACATGTTTGGAATAAGCTGGACCAAGTGCATGTACCAAAACATTAAACAAAATTTTTTTTTTGGAAAATTTGGAAAAAATTTTCCAAGGGGGTACCCTTGGATTTTTATCAAATTTGGTTAATCGGCTATATTGGCGTCAATTTTGGTCAGTAAGTCAAGCGAATACACATTTCCTACATAAAATTGGCCGCTCGTTCTTCTGCCATACTCAGAATTTTCCTACATCTAACGGTTCGTGAGAAAAATTTCCACTTGGATGTCTGTATTTGCTGAAAATTTCGTGAAAATTAAAAGTGAATATTTTGTTTGAAACTTGAATTATTTAGATTAAAGGAGACTTGCTGTTTAAAAACAAATTAACGTGTGTCTAGAAATCATACACCGTTTTGCCGGAAAATCGAAAAAACTGTAGACCATTGGATTTTTATCAATTTTCGTTAATCGGCTATTTTGCCGTCAATTTTGGTCCGAGAGTCAAGCGAATCGACATTTCCTACATAAAATTGGCCGCTCGTTCTTCTGCCATACTCAGAATTTTCCTACATCTAACTGTTCGTGAGAAAAATTTCCACTTGGATGCAAGTATTCGCTGAAAATTTCGAGAAAATTAAAAGTGTATATTTTGATTGAAATTTGAATTATTTCGATTAAGAGTGAATTGCTGATTAAAAAAATCTAAAAATGCGGCTAAAAATTCTGCACCGTTTTGCCAGAAAATCGAAAAAACTGTAGATTTTTTAATTCGATTTTTCCTCTTTTCCGGCAAACTGGGGTTAAGGGATCAGAAAAAAACACATGTTTGGAATAAGCTGGACCAAGTGCATGTACCAAAACATTAAACAAATTTTTTTTTTGGAAAATTTGGAAAAAATTTTCCAAGGGGGTACCCTTGGATTTTTATCAAATTTGGTTAATCGGCTATATTGGCGTCAATTTTGGTCAGTAAGTCAAGCGAACACACATTTCCTACATAAAATTGGCCGCTCGTTCTTCTGCCATACTCAGAATTTTACTACATCTAACTGTTCGTGAGAAAAATTTCCACTTGGATGTATGTATTCGCTGAAAATTTCGAGAAAATTAAAAAAGTATATTTTGATTGAAATTTTAATTATTTCGATTAAGGGTGACTTGCTGATTAGAAAAATCTAAACATGGCTAAAAATTCTGCACCGTTTTGTCGGAAAATCGAAAAAACTGTAGATTTTTTAATTCGATTTTTCCTTTTTTCCGGCAAACTGGGGTTAAGGAATCAGAAAAAAACACATGTTTGGAATAAGCTGGACCAAGTGCATGTACCAAAACATTAAACAAATTTTTTTTTTTGGAAAATTTGGAAAAATTTTTCCAAGGGGGTACCCTTGGATTTTTATCAAATTTGGTTATTCGGCTATATTGGCGTCAATTCTAGTCCGAGAGTCAAGCGAATACACATTTCCTACATAAAATTGGCCGCTCGTTCTTCTGCCATACTCAGAATTTTCCTACATCTAACGGTTCGTGAGAAAAATTTCCACTTGGATGTCTGTATTTGCTGAAAATTTCGTGAAAATTAAAAGTGAATATTTTGTTTGAAACTTGAATTATTTCGATTAAAGGAGACTTGCTGTTTAAAAAGAAATTAACGTGTGTCTAGAAATCATACACCGTTTTGCCGGAAAATCGAAAAAACTGTAGACCATTGGATTTTTATCAATTTTCGTTAATCGGCTATTTTGCCGTCAATTTTGGTCCGAGAGTCAAACGAATCGACATTTCCTACATAAAATTGGCCGCTCGTTCTTCTGTCATACTCAGAATTTTCCTACATCTAACTGTTCGTGAGAAAAATTTCCACTTGGATGCAAGTATTCGCTGAAAATTTCGAGAAAATTAAAAGTGTATATTTTGATTGAAATTTGAATTATTTCGATTGAGAGTGAATTGCTGATTAAAAAAATCTAAAAATGCGGCTAAAAATTCTGCACCGTTTTGCCGGAAAATCGAAAAAACTGTAGATTTTTTAATTCGATTTTTCCTCTTTTCCGGCAAACTGGGGTTAAGGGATCAGAAAAAAACACATGTTTGGAATAAGCTGGACCAAGTGCATGTACCAAAACATTAAACAAAATTTTTTTTTTTGGAAAATTTGGAAAAAATTTTCCAAGGGGGTACCCTTGGATTTTTATCAAATTTGGTTAATCGGCTATATTGGCGTCAATTTTGGTCCGTGAGTCAAGCGAATACACATTTCCTACATAAAATTGGCCGCTCGTTCTTCTGCCATACTCAGAATTTTACTACATCTAACTGTTCGTGAGAAAAATTTCCACTTGGATGTATGTATTCGCTGAAAATTTCGAGAAAATTAAAAAAGTATATTTTGATTGAAATTTTAATTATTTCGATTAAGGGTAACTTGCTGATTAGAAAAATCTAAACATGTTATGTTATTATGAAGAGAATGTTTATAAGTAATAGATTGCTGAATAAACGTTGAATTGTGTCATATTGTCATTAATGAAAATGTTATCTTTATATCTGTCGTCGAAAACTTCTTCTTTTTAGACGAAAAATAAGTTTATAATTAATACCGAAAACCTTAATCCTGACAGGCCAATTACAAAACAGACACATCCAAATAAGCCGAAATATGTTCAGGCAACACGCTGCAAGCTAACTAACTACACATTTTTGTTTGTTATAAATTTACATCTTGTGATGTTGGGCTGTCATAAAGTTAGCTATTCTTGCATTTATAGCTCTAGTCAAATGCAGTGTCTCGTTTCTTTAACGAAATGCCAAAGTTATATAAAGTTGAGCCGTTGTCTCTTACTTTTCTACCTCTTTTTGGCCGACGAAAGTTTCTGCTTCGGGACTGTTGAAAATTTCTGAGACTAATTAACCCGTTAGACGGATGAAATACCGGGTGTTAGGAAACGCCTTCAGAACTTCTTCACAGTAATAAGGTGAAAATAATATTCGTAGTGTAAAGTTCGGTATGGATATCACAAAATTTGTATTGTCGCAAAAATTATCAAAAAAATATGAAAATCTCAGAAGATAAGCAACGTGCAGACAAAAAGAGTTTCGAAATTTGAGTGATCCTAGGACATAAATAATATATTTTCGTAATCATGAAATTTTTTATATCCATATGCGTCAAATAACTTTTTATTTCAATTGATGCATTTGATCGGTGGAAGAAAAATAGAACAGGTATTAAATATTTTATTTAATAAAGTAATTGATGAAGGAAAGATTCCTCAAGAATGGTACAACTCCGAAGTCATTTTACTATTCAAGAAAGGAGACAAAGCAAACATCGAGAATTACCGACCAATATTCTTGCTCTCACATCTGTATAAATTACTAACTAAAATCATAACCAACCGCCTAACACATAAGCTCGATTTCTATCAACCTATCGAGCAGGCTGGATTCAGAAAACATTTTAGTACCATAGACCACTTGCATACCGTAAGAACACTGATAGAAAAATGCACCGAGTATAATGTTCCAATTCATATGGCGTTCGTCGATTTTCATAAAGCATTCGATTCCATCGAATTATGGGCAGTGCTTGAAGCTCTAGAAAATGCACGTATAGATTCAAGATACACTAACATAATTAAAAACATATATGAAAATGCCACCATGCAGATAAAGCTGGACGAAAGCACAAAAACTAATCCCATAAGACTACAACGGGGAGTAAGACAAGGAGACACCATCTCTCCCAAACTAGCTCCTTGCTCTAGAAGACATTTTTAAGAAACTAGAATGGAACAATAAGGGTATCAACGTCGACGGATCATACTTAAACCACTTGCGATTCGCAGATGACATAGTTTTAATAGCCGATAATATCCAAGAACTAAATGATATGTTACAACAATTAAATGCAGTTACAGGAGCGGTCGGCTTAAAAATTAACTACAGCAAAACAAAAATACTGAGCCGAGACCAGACAAATATAACAATACAAAATCATACCATAGAAAATGTTGAACATTATGTATATCTAGGTCATGTTATCAAACTAGGAAAACCAAATCAAGATGCTGAAATTAAAAGAAGAACACAACTGGCATGGGGCGCTTTCGGCAAATTAGCATATATCTTGAAAAACACCTCCATTCCTGTAAACTTAAAGAAAAAGGTGTATAACACATGCATACTACCAGTTTGTACTTACGGCTTGGAGACAGTAGCCCTTACCAAAAAATCTGCTAAAAAATTAGAAACAACGCAAAGAGCAATGGAACGAATCATGCTTGGAATATCACTAAGAGACAAGATTAGAAACACCGAGATAAGACGTAGAACGAAGATTAGGGATATTGTGGAAGAAATTGCAAAAATGAAATGGCGCTGGGCAGGTCACGTAGCCCGATATAATGACAACAGGTGGACACGGAGAATTCTAGAATAGAGACCAAGGACGACAACAAGAAGCACGGGAAGACCTCAAAAAAGATGGGTAGATGACATAAGAACAGTGGCAGGCAAACAGTGGATTAGATTGGCGCAAGATAGAGAAAGATGGAAGCAATTGGGAGAGACCTACATTCAGGAGTGGATTTAAAATGGTTGACAAAGAAGATTTGATTTATAGTGGAGTCAGTTTTGTTAAGCATAAATAAGTATATTGTTTTATTAGGAGTAAAAATGATACTTTTGTGGCGAGGCTATAAGTTTAACATTAAGCCGAGGCACAAAAAGTCATTTTTACTCCGAATAGAACATACAATTTTTTTTTCAAACGTCACAAATAATTTTTATGTTAATCTGGTTACTTCTATTGATTATCACTTTGACAAATAAGAAAAATCATCGATTTTTGAGCTACTTGTTAAGTTTTGTGAACGTTTGTGCTTGTTGTCGTCCAAAAGTGCTAGTAGTAATATGTCTGATTCCCAAGATCCCACGGCATCGCTTATGCCTTCAGATATTTTGTGTACTGCAAACACTGTAACTGAAGGATTGTTGCCTAACAAGTCCACTGCGATTGAAGCTTTTCAGTTTTTGACTTCTACACTTTTGTGCCTTGGAGTAAAAGTGCTTCACTTTTATGTTTAGGCATAAAAGTAGCATTTTTATATTGTCAATCGTCACAAACATTAATAGTTTTGTGACGTTTAAAAGAAATATTGCTATATATGTGTAATACTACCGATTAAGGCAAGGCAATGGACTTTGGACAATGGATTTGTTTCATCTAGGCCAGGGATTCCCAAGGTGGGGGGGCGTGTCCCCCTTGGGGGGCCTGATGACATACCAGGGGGGGTGCGAGACAAGTCATAAATTAAATTAATTTAGATAGTCTTTCTAAAATTCTAGATTAGTCATAATGTTTGGAAAATTAAAACAAACCTATCTAACAACTGACTTTACACATAAATTTGAAATCGAATGCTTGAAACAATGGAATGTGAGCCGTTCAATGTGGCAATAGCGCGCATTTGACAACCGAGCGTTTATAAGCACTACCTCCCTCCTTCCCTCACACCACCAGACGCAGGCCAACTAACCGCAGCTAATGTTCGGCGGCTAATCACTGTGTCTGTGACTCAGTGTTTGAGATACCTTGGCCTAGCTTGCACGCGTTTTTGCATTATAAAAGCGTACGTGTTGTGAAATTTTAATTATCGTATTTCGATCTTTATGATGATAATCATCTTGAAAGGCTCTTTTTAGGGCAAACCAAAGGAATTTTCTTTCTAGAAAATCTGAAAATTTAAAACGCATGAAGTTGGATAGTACTGGTTATACGGCTCAGTCATCTGAAAAGTGCTTGAAGCTTCATATGAGCTATCACTTCTGATTGCTAAAGAAAAGAAGAGCCATATTATTGGAGAGACGCTTGTTAAACCGTGTTTGCTAAAGGCAGCTGATATTATTCTTGGTAAGCAAAAGTTGTCTCAAATGCCACTTTCTGACAATACTGTGAAACGTCGCATTGATGATATGGCCGAAGACATACAAAACCAGGTAGTTGATACTGTAAAACAATCGCCATTTTTTGCTATTCAGCTACAATGTTCTCAGTTAATTGTTTTTGTTGGGTATATTGAAAACGAAAGAATGAAAGACGAACTACTCATTTTTACAGAGTTGGAGACCACGACAAAAACTATTGATGTTATGAAACCAGTATCAGACTTTTTTGAAAAACATAAACTCTCTTGGCAAAAACCGATCGGTGTATGCACGGATAGCGCGCCTTCAATGCTTGGTTCTTGCTTAGGATTTGTACAATTAGTAAGAGAGAAAAATGCTAATGTGACTAAGATACATTGTGTTATACATCGACAAGCCTTGGCAGCAAAAACTCTTTCAAATGAACTGAATGCTGTCTTAAAGTAGTGAATTACATAAAAAAAACAGTGCGTTGAATACTTGACTGTTTAAAACTCTTTGTGAAGATTTAAGAAGTGATCACAAAACATTATTTCATACAAAAGTACGATAAATCCCAAAAGAAAACATGTTTGCAAGATTATTTGACCTTCGAGATGAAGTAATCACCTTCTTAGAACAGCAAAATCAAAATGAACTAAGCGTGGCCTTCAAAATACATTGTAGCCAAGTAATATTGGCTTATTTGTCATACATCTTTGACTCGTTGAATAGCCTTAATCTATAAATGCAGAGTGGACATTCAAATATAGTTACTCATCGTGATGCGATCAAGATGTGTTTTGAGAAATTGCAACTTTGGAGGCGTAAAATATCAGCAAACTCCTGCAATTATTCGAGATTCTCTAAAGTAGTGTCAATCTCAGAAGAAACACGCTTCACGGACATTTATGAAGGATCAAGTTTGACAATCCAAATATCAAACCATTTGGAGAGACTAATTAATTGAAGAGTTCCAGAAATTCTTTCCAAACTCTTGTTTTTCAGAAATGTCAATTGACTCATTCCATGTCAACATAGACTCCCTGCCTGAATCATTTCCAGAAGATGCCTTGCAAATACAACATGATTGCTCTGCCAAATACAACTCTGATATAATGGACAAACCTTCATTTTTGTTAAAATATTTCAAAATGTATCCTAGTGTATCACGGGAAGCTCTTTGTTTATATTTGCCTTTTTCAAGCACCTATTTGTGCGAAAAATCATTTTCAACACTTGTGGCAATTAAAACAAAGTATCGGAATAAACTTGATGCTGCTAGTGACTTGCGTTGTGTACTTACTAAAACTCAGCCACGAATAGGCATGCTAGTAAAGAAAATGCAAGCACATCCATATCAGTAACCATCCTAATCGATATTTTTTTAATAATAGATAATTTTTGTATTTTATAAAAACTGATATTATTTTAACTTAGGGCAGTATAAATAAATATTTTGTTTTCTATGTAATATTTATTTGTTTTTGTTTTGTTCCTTGACCCATACAATTTCATGTTAAGGGGCGGAACGAGAAACTTTCATTTCAACAAAAGGGGGCGTGGTACAAAAAAGTTTGGAAATACCTGATCTAGGTGTTCACCGAGAAACATTTCATCAGCTTGTTAATAAGACGATAGCCCGCTTGAAAACAAGCACGGCACAAAAAGAAGAAGAAAAAATCATTGTTGTTAAATACCCAGATGTCACCGTTCCCCAAATTACGTTCAACGAAAATACCACCATATTCATAATAAACTTATCGAAGTTTATCACCGTTAGTAAAATTACGTCCCAGTACTAATAATTAAAAGAAAGAAACAACAACAAATAGTTTCTGCGATTCCATATATGAGATGTCTATAGAAAACAGGTTCCAAAAATCTTTATTAATACATTACATATTAGTTTACAAAGCATACATAAAGATATTTAATTAAAAAAAGAAAAATACCGATCATCTCAGTGGTAGTTTCAATTTATCCAATTTCTAAATATTTACTAATAATAATACAATTTTCAACAGGTATCAATGCTATATTATGCTCTATATAGAGGATAACTAAGCATTTCTGTCAGCGTAGTACAATTTCCGCAGTATAAGGGTGAATTTGCCAAAAGGAAATTGAAAGGGATATAAATGAATCGCATCCCTGACAGTCGATGCGAACGTGGTGGAAACTACCTTGCCTACGCATCGAGAATGGAGCTAGTGATATCTGTATAACAGGTAACTTATTTTTTGTTCAAGTGGAGGATTGTCTGCTGGGGCGTTCCAGCTTTGTCGAAATCTCAGTTAAGTTTAAAAAAGCGCCTTTAGAAAAGGTTTGTATTTTCAGTGCTTATTTTCTACTTTGTATGGCGTGTTCTAGTTCCTCGGGAGAGTTTAGTTTTAATCTATATTATGTGATACACCACTCAGTCGGTCTACTTAGTAAATATGAAACTGATTCTTTGTCATATTTTTATCTTTAAACTGCTTTTAAATACGGGGCAAAAGTATAAGTATAGCGCACGTTAACAAATATTTCTACTAATTACTTTCTAATTAAAGTAATGTTTTGGAAGAAAAAGCTTTATCAGAATGTATTTTAGTAAAATTTATATTTGATTATTCTCAAAAAATGAGAAAGAAAAATTTCCTAGAAAACTAGTTATCAAAGCACTAGTTTCTAGAAAACTATTTATTAGCAAACTAGTTCAATTTCTAGTAAAAATAAATATATTTATATAGGAACGGGTGTTGAAGTAGTTCCGAAATAGTTCTCTTGGATCTAGTTTTTTGTAAAAAATTTCCTCAAAACTTATTTTTTTGGAATTAATTCTCTTGGAACTCTCTTAATTCTCTTGGAGCAAGCGATAAAAGGCAAAATCGGGGAGGATCAGGCAGGCTTCACGGCAGGAAGATCATGTATAGACCACATATACACACTGGAACAACTGTTGGAAAAGAAAAAAGCAAAAAATAGAGATATACCAAGGTCAGAACTATGGGAGGCAATGTACAAATTAGAAATACAGACGGAACTCATAGAAGCTACAATAGCTCTGTATAAATAAAATAAAGTGTCAATTAAAATGGGAACAAGAATCATAGGAGACTTCACCACAACAAAAGGGCTCCTGCAGGGTTGTTCCACATCTCCAACCCTATTTAAAATATACTTAGAGAAAGCCTTGACTACATGGAAAAGAAAATGCGAAGGCATGGGAGTACCGGTACGGAACGAATACCTATATACGTTAAGTTTTGCAGACGATCAAGTAGTGATTGCACAAGACCAAGACGACCTCAGCTACATGATGAAGAAACTACAAGAAGAATATACCAAGGCTGGCCTAGATATTAACCTCGCGAAAACAGAGTACCTATCTACAAGTGAAGAAGACATAGAAGATCTACAGATTGATGACAACGTAACAATCAAAGGAAAGGATAAATTCAAATACCTGGGGTTTATAATCACGAAAAAGGCAACAACAGAGGAAAAAATTACACAAAGATTAGGACAAACAAGAACAGCAATTCGACAACTTAACTCAGTATGGTGGGATAGACACCTAAATATGAAGACAAAAACGCAGATTTATAAAACATTAGTGCGAAGTATTATGACATATGAGGCTGAAAATTGGATCATAAACAAGAAAAACAGCAGTAAGATAGTAGCAACAGAGATGGAATGCCTGCGAAGATGCTGCAGGGTAACAAGAATGGATAGGAGAAGTAATGACGAAATAAAGCAAAGAACATCAATAGAAACAGACATACTAACATATATAGAACAAAAAAGACTAAAGTGGTATGGACATGTAAGAAGAACTAGCGACAGCAGATGGATAAAGAGAATAACCAAATGGAGCCCCATAGGAAGGAGGAAAAGAGGACGACCCCGAAAATCCTGGAGGAACGAAGTAGACGACGCCATGAGTAAGAGAGGACTAAACGATGGAGAATGGAACAACAGAGAGAGATGAAAACGGTTGAGCGAGGGAAGGCAGTGAATACTGTAGAATCTTCAAATATATATATATATATATATATATATATATATATATATATATATATATATATATATATCTTGGAACTCTTGAATGAACTATTTCCTAGAAAATTGGATCCGATAGAAATAGTTTCGAAAAAACTAGTTTTCCAAAGTTTAGAAATTATTTATCGGATTACCAAAGAAAATTAATTACGCCTTATTACAGCAAGACACCTTATTTTTATGGAGTACCGAAAGTTCATAATATATATCTTCTTCTTCTTCTTTTTATGTAAACATGACTCTGTCCGTTTTTCAATGTACCTCCAGTAAGTTGTCGTTCCATCATTTTCGTGGTCTTCCAACTGATCATCTTACTACTCTATTAGTTGTCATTCGGCTTATATATCTGTACTCTAGCTCTGTCCCATAGTGTCTTACCATCAATCCATCAATTTTTATAAGTGTTTTAATCTCTGCTGTTTCTAACATCCTTCTTATCCTCGCCGTGTCAGGTCGTGTTTCTGCTGCGTATGTCATTATTGCTCTGATAACTATTTTGTAAATTCTGCCTTTCATTTCCTTCCCGATATTTTTATTTGTCCATATTGTTTTATTCAGGCAGCCTGCGGATCTGATATTTAAACTACATCACTTGTTCTATTATCTGACCTTCCAGTCCCAATTTACATCTTGGTAAATTTGCTGGTGTAATCATGCCCTTCGTCTTTTTTGGGAAAATTAACATGTTAAATTTTCTGCCGGTTATATTAAATTGGTGCAGCATACGTTGTAACTTGTCTTTACTTTGAGAGAGTAGTATAGCGTCGCGAGTCGTCTGCACAGCAGATAATTTTAAGTTGTTTTTCTTCAATTTGGTATCCTCTTTTAGTTCTTACTTTTTTTATTATTTTATCCATAATTAGGTTGAACAATACAGGACTCAACGAATCTCCCTGCCTTATCCTATTACCAGCTTCAATAGAATCGGTTAGTTCTTCTTCTACTTTTACTTTGATTGTGTTGTTTTGGTATGTATTTTCGATTGTTTTGATTATTCCTAGAGGTATCTCTCTTGCGTACAGTAAGTGGATAACGTCATTTAACACTACATATTAACTTGGAAAAGGATCACTACAGATCCTTTCCCAATTTAATATGCTCCGTTTCTAACTTGGCTGCACTTTACTGAAGACGACATATAGTCAGAAATACGTATATGCGGTTGCCTTCCATCTTATACACATGTTTTATTATATATTTTTTTCTTTGTTGCGAGCTATGCCGATATCTTTTACCTTTATTTTACTATTAACTGGCATTAACCTTTTTCTTATATCATTTATTTTACATCAATATATTTATCATTACTGTTGATATTCAAACGAGAGTTTTTAGCTTTCCACTAAACTATTTCCACTGTTGCAGTATCATTTCGACAGAATATAATACAAAATAATAATTCCATCGGAAAAAGTATATTCCCTATTATGGTCAGTAGATATCAAAAGTAATCCAATTATATATCAACTTTTCTCGTTTCCAACGGTTAAAGTATCTGTTCTTTGGAAAACTTCTACAATTACTCATGTCAGCTGCGTCTTTTTTCGTCGTGTTCTAGCCCGAGGCACAAACAACAAAATACATAAATTCCCACCACCTATTCCAACATTTTTATATACAACTGCTAAAAGAGAGTTTGAAAAGTTTTATTTTTTAGTTGGAGAGCCATTGCAAACATTGACAACTACTATTGTCGTACGTTTTTAAGTGGTGCAAAAGAAAATTGAAAATGGATGAGAAAATATTTGTTTGTTTATATACACAGTTTATAAAGGATATGGATGATGAGATTTCTTCGATTTTTTAACATTTATACAGTTACATACAGGCGCTTTCTTTTTATGTATTTTAGTGCCATTTCTAAATGATAACAGAAGAATAAAGTAAAGTATTGTTTAAAAAATTCACAAAATGTTACAAAAAAACTGTAATCACTCGCGCGGAGGCTGTCAGCACTCCAGACATTTTTAAACGTAAAAATGGACGGCATAGTTTTACGATTTACGAAAAAAAAATAAAGATAATGTTATATATCCTAACATTACATCTGTAAAAAGACCAGTTCCTCGTGATAAAGGTACTTTACTTCCAGTACCTCCAAAAATATAACGGGAAGATGGATGGTAAAAATATTTCTGGTCTACAGACACAATCAAGTTTCCTTTCTGAATGTATTTTCTCATCTTCATACACTTTACCTGGATTTCGAAGTCCGTTATAAGAATCTTACTTTCTAAAGCAATGCGATTTGAATGATCTTGTTAGATATTTAGGGCTATCAAAATCTATGGCTCAGTTACTTGGATCAAGATTAAAACAGTGAAATTTGATAGACAACAATACAAGAATCTCATATTTCACACAAGGCAAAAAAATTGATGCTGCAGGGACTCTTAAAGAACTGAATTTCCCAGAAGAATATGTAGAATATTTCTTACTTCACATAATGCTAGGACTCATGAAAAATTTCATAAAGGCTATGAACAAAAATGGTAAAGGATTTCAGCATAGATATTGAGTAGCTGGTGATTTTAGCGCCAATGTATGGGGATGGATTTCATCCAGAAGAATAGGAATGCTATGGTGTATTGATGGCAGGTTTGTTGGGCAGATTTATCTGAACATTCTAGAAAACATCATGTTTCCAGGTGTAGAACAGTTGTATCCATAAAATAATTTTGTCCTCTAACAAGATATTGTCCTGGTCACACTGCAAATATAATAAACCAGTGGCTCCAGAACAACAACATCGAAACCTTACCATGGCCCAGCCACAGTCCAGTCCTTACTAAGAGTCATATCAGTTTTTTTACGAACCAGCTGTACTGTTAGAGTTGTACCATCTGCTCCCTACGTGTTGAGTGAAACAATTTTTAATTGAAATGCTATGCGTATAAATGTATACATTATCATATACTATTTAAATTTGCATAAATTTCCCAAGTTTATGTAAAGACCAAACCGATTAAGAATATAATAGGTTATATGATAAGTGAAAAAGAAGGAAACATGGACACATGGCACAGATGGACACAATATTTAGAATTGCCTTTTAATGGGTACAAAGAGATTGATTTAGATAAAAAGACATATATAACCTTTAGATGCTCAAGCTGTAGCGGTGACAATGTTAGAGAAGATATGAATATACACAAGTTCTACATTCATTGCCAATATTATCCGACATAAAACTTACCTGCTCCATATCCTTTTAAAACTCTTTTGTCACCAAAAAATAGCAAAAGAAGCAAAATATTTTCATAAATTTTCTTAGTCGTTTCGCAGACACAACACCGTTTGAAATCCTTCAGGTTTCTGTTAGTAGTTTCCTTGTATCTAACCATTTTTGATTAAATCAGAGCAAAAGGAATCCCCTAATGAAAAGTTGTCCTTTTATGCTAATAACCATCGAATTACAAAGGTTTAGACCAGATGAAAAGCTTATGTGGGACAAAGTGTACGTCGGACTAACGGAAAAGTGAATCCTTAAATTTAGCCTAACAAAGGAATAAATAAATACCAGAATCCGTTCAGAAAATCCTTCATTGCTACGTTCTGTACGTGCATAGCAATTTGTCGGGTTTTATCCACTCGTTTCGAGTAACAAATGAATAACAAAGACTCTACGACGACTAAGTTGCTGATTTCAGAGGCGGAACGCGTTGTTTTCGATGAAATGGCAAAAGCTTTCATCTATATTGTTTCATTTTCGTAAGAGTTTTGTTTTGATATTGATTAAAGTCAAAAGTTGACGAAGAAATCTTGTCAAAATCGGAGGAAAATAATCTATTTTGTCACTTATTTTATTTGGGTAGAAGGTTTCGTTATTTTGAGCCCCCTTTGTAGTTTTTAGTATCGAAAATCGATGGGAAAAAAATTTCTTTGTGATTTATGACAAATTTAATAAAAAATTCTATAAAAGAAGAAGTTTGTAAAAACTCTTATGTTAAAATACCGACTATTATATTAAGGTGCCTAATTAATGAACGTTGCTCTAACTTTAATAGGTCCGAACAACCTCCGTCCTACATACGTAATGACCACTTACCAATCACATCATATGAAGAGGAAAAAGCAATATCACAAATAAAAGATGGCACTCCTGGACCTGACAATGCATATGCTAAACTCATAAAGCTCTAACTTTAAAAACAAAATGATCGAGTCCCGAAAAGGTTTGTGTAGAAATTTAAACAGTTAAATTTGTACCTATGCTTCTGCCGCTAATAAATCTATACTGCCTGATATCTATAAAAATTTTATATTCTTCATTCTTCTTCTTCAGCCTTCATTTATCCATTGTTGGACATAGGCCTCCAATTGTTCCACGCTTTTCTATCTTTTCCAATTCTCATCCACTGCTTTCCAGCTACAGCTGTTATATCGTCTATCCATCTCTTTTTGGGTCTTCCCACGCTTCTTTTTGTTTCTCGAGGTCTCCAGAATGTCACTTTATGAGACCATCTGTTGGTGTCTTGTCTTGCTACATGTGCTACCCATTTCCATCTCAATGTCGCTATGTTTTCCATGATGTCGGTTACTTTAGTTCTTGAACGTATTTCGGTGTGAGGAATTTTGTCTCTGAGGCTTATATTTAACATGGCCCTCTCCATGGCCCGTTGAGTTACTCTTAATTGTTCTGCCATTTTTCTTGTTATTGCCATAGTTTCCAATCCATAAGTTGCAACTGGTAGTATACAAGTATCATAGGTTTTTTGTTTTAAGTGTATTGGGATTTTTCTGTATTTTAAAATGAAGCTCAACTTACCAAAAGCAGCCCATGACAATTGTGTCCTTCTTTTAATTTCTAGGGTTTGATTTTCCTTTTCGTTTTTAATTGCATGTCCTAAATATATATATTGTTCTACCTTTTCTATATTGATGTTATCTATCGTGATGTTTTCTAGGCTGTTGCTTAATATCTTTGTTTTATCGAGATTCATTTTTAATCCTATTTGATTCGATTTGTGATTTAAATCTTGTAGCATTGATTTTAGTTCATGGATATCTGTGCTTATTAGTACTATGTCGTCTGCGAAACGCAAATGGTTAAGATATACTCCATCTATTTTTAATCCCTTTTTGGCCCAATTTAGTTTTTTGAAGACATTTTCTAATGCCAAAGTAAATAACTTGGGTGAGATGGTGTCGCCTTGTCTAACACATTTGCGAAGGTCTATTTTCAGAGTTTCCAGATCATCATCTATTTTTACGTGAAAAGTGGCATCATCGTATATATTCTTAAGGAGGGCAGCATATCTTGAATCTACTCTGGCGTCGTCCAATGCTGTTAAGAAAGCCCATTTCTGCTTTGTAATAATCGACAAATGCCAGATGTAGTGGTATGTTGTACTCTATTGTTTTTTCAATAACTGTCCGGATTGTTTGCAAGTGATCGATAGTGCTAAAACTCTTACGGAAGCCTGCTTGCTCCACTGGTTGGTATGCATCTAGCTTAGCTGTCAATCTATTTGTTATTATTCGGGATATTAGTTTATAAAGGTGTGACAATAAGCTTATTGGTCGGTAGTTTTCTATATTTGCGGCGTCCCCTTTTTTATGGAGTAGAATGACTTTCGCATTTTTCCATGCTTTTGGTATTTGTCCTTTCAATAGGCATTTATTCAGTAATGCTCTCATTGCCTTTTCTAATGCAGTGCCTCCCATTTATTTATTTATATTTTTTATTAAGTCTTATAAGCTTGAATAAAATCTTAGATAGGTATCTTAGACATTACTACGACTGGTCTATAATTAATTATATTAAAACTATCTTTAATTTTCTAGGCTGGAAGTTAATAAGATATTTTTCGTACATCTGGGAAGCCAAGAAATAAAAAATAAAAATAAAAATAAAAATAAAAATAAAAATAAAAATAAAAATAAAAATAAAAATAAAAATAAAAATAAAAATAAAAATAAAAATAAAAATAAAAATAAAAATAAAAATAAAAATAAAAATAAAAATAAAAATAAAAATAAAAATAAAAATAAAAATAAAAATAAAAATGACAGGTTGAACAAGAGACAAAAAATATAAAATGGCAGATAAAGATATGAAAGAGGTGGAATGGAATCCGGACCTACACCTTTATTTACTTCATTTAAATAGAGAACTTTGTCCTGTTGCGTAATAATAGAAAGCTATGGGATATTTTGTTTTCTCCTTCAATTTGCCCCTTTCCGTATAATATGTGTCTTTTCAAACACGCCTAGCTCTATTAAAGATATCTATATACCATATACCAACCTAGGAAAGACAGGTTTTAGAATTCACTTTGGCGCCAACAACCACCTTCACTGCATTAAAGAGATTATAGAAAAATCCATTGAATACAACCGACCATTTGTCCTGGCTTTCATAAACTTTCGCAAATTTTCAATACGGTAGAAATTAATGGCGTAATGAGAGTGTTAAAGGAAAGTCGCATAGATTACGCGGTACTTCAAACTGAATGCGAATATATACTAACCATGATTGTAAGACTACACAAAGATACAAAATTTATAAACATCAAATGAGGAATCAGGCAAGAAGATACGTTATCTACAAACTCTTTAGTTCTGGAACATGCCTTCAAAAAATTGATGAAATGCAGTTGTAATGATGTTAGTTTGAACATAAATTTTGGAAAGACACAATAGACATGAGAAATCTGGTACCAAGGGGAAATCCAAAAGTCGTCTGCAGCGAAATAAGATTAGTTTATAAATAAAAATACTTGGGTCATGAAATCCCCAATTGTCAGGCACAATCAAACTGCTGAAATAGCAAAGAATAATCACTTTAGCATGGGCCGAATATAGAGCTCTATCAGACATATTTGTCAAGCTAAGGGATTAAAAAACCTGAGTTAGCATTCTATATTATTATTATATTGAAATTTCACTTTTTAAAAACTTATAATTTAAACAAAATAAGCGTTCACGTATTTAATGCTTCAGATTAAAGTTAAAGAAGTTAGAGGCCCAGGCCAAGAAATTAGGTAAGTAGACATTGTTTCATATATGTAGAACTACCTTCACCTAAATTTTTATACAATTTGAGTTTGTCAGGAAAAAGTACTATCAGTTTCCAAATAATAACAAATGTGATTTTCGAAAAACTGACTATTTTTAAACAGCTGTATCTTCGAACGTACTAAGTGTATTATAATTTACTACTAATGCTCATTTGAAAGGTATATAAAAATACTTTAATATAACATTTTGTATAATTTTTTACCTCGTTTGGTTAAATTTTGACAAGTAATTAAAAATCATAAACTTTTGAAAGTTTTCTTTTCGTTCATCTCGGCCTATAGAAATAAAACGTATCTTCTGCAGTTTTAAAAATTACTTCATCAAAAAGATAACATTATAACAAAAACAATAAAATATTAAGAGTAAAAATAGGTCCACTAAGCTCAGAGATATAGCTCTTCAAATATAGGGTAAAACGGGATAGCCCCCACCGGCTTCTCTAAACCAAGAATTATCCTAGAAGCCATAGAAATTGAAAAAAGACCAAATTGTCTCAATATAAGAGACGAAAACATCCGGTTGTCTTAGACATGGAGACTTCTCATAAAAAAAATATTGTCCGCTTAACCCTCCAATCAAAATCCTCCAAAAACCAAAATCAAGTATATAGATCACAAAAAACAAAGCCTTACATACTCTCTTTTATAAAATTAAATAAATTTTTCTATCTTCATTTTTATATCTTCAACTATCTTTATTTTCCTTGTAAAAATTGTTTATCTGGTTTTACTTAGTTGATAATTTGTTTTTAAGTATATGCATTTCAAAATTTTTTGTGTTATTTCTTTTTATCTTGTATAAACATCCTTATCTCTTGTATCAATATTTTTGTCTTTTATTATATTTTAAGATTAAAAATCGTTAAACGCAAAATTACTGCCTGAAATAATATCCTTATGATCTTTCTTGTTATAAATACGATACTGTTGGATTCTATGGGGAGTATTTCAATGGAAAAAACGCCACTGATTCCGAATTTAGACGACAATTCCGCTGTCGTTCCACCATAGCGTGTAAATCGCGGCCAGCCATAGTAATCTATGCACATATATTTGTCGTCAGAGACTCCTTATAAGTCAGTAACACTCCGACAGAGGGCACTGCAAACGAGAGAATCTACGACGAAGTCATTTGTTAGGTCGTTCTCGACAAGATACTTGACTCTCTACTCTCCATGCCGATGCTACAGGAATGTTATATGGTAGAAGAGATATATACTGTATATAGTGTGTCCTCGACTTATAATAGAATTAAAATGTTTGACGGTTTAATTCTAAGATTCTAATTAACTGTTTTATAAAATCGATGTACATATATTTTTTTATTATATTGGTTCATATGCGAAATTACAGAGACATCGAAGAAATGGCTTTCCTCTTCCTTAAGTGCTGCTTCCCAATTAGAGGTTTTATATTAAATTTGCTCTTCTACCGCTGCTCTAAAGAGTTCTATTGAACTACATCTATAACAATCGGAAGGTAGTTGGAAAATGTAATTTGCTCCATATTTTATCCAATCTTTCTCGATCTAGCCAAGGTATTTGATTTTGTTAGTAATCGGCATCTGTTGGGATGATATTGGAATAAGAGTAGTATCGTACTTCTATTGAAATGTTTTTAAAATATAATCTGCCTTATCCTACTCGCTAATGTCCCCCCTCCCATTAACATATAAATAAAAATAAAATAAAAATAAAAACGTTTATTGCCTTACAAAATATATTTACATGTCAAAATTTTGCCTTCTTTCTTCGGCGTACCGCTCTTGCACCGCCAGCGTTTGTTGATTCTTCCTCTCGGACCCATTAACAACAACAACCAATTGATTATATCTAGCCTGACAGACTTATACACCCCTTTGAATGACATTAGGATGTTTGAACAATTCATTGGAGCGATGTGTAATAATTCGTGCATCACTCCATCGAGCTTCAATACAACAGACCATCCCTTTTCGCCCAATACCACTCTGATGCGCGATATTGGCTCTCTTATCAGCCAAGTGCTTGTCGTGTGGAAGTCCTGGGTACAAGAACTTCAACAAAGTATCCTAACCCTATCAATGAGAAGGTTAACAAGTAATCTAGTAATAGAACTCTGTTTAATAGATTTTTACAAAACATTGTTTATGTGAATGATGTAGTAAAACTTGCAAGATCCTTAAACTTTAAAGAGTCCTATACACTTCTGGAAAGCTATACCAGGGAGACAGGACTGAGGGTTTTTAGAGAGAAAACCAGAGTCTAGAGACCAAGCCTGAGAAAATGAAAAAGAAAAATCCTCATAAAAATGTATAAACCTATAAGAGACGATGAAGTTTAAAAATTACGGAAAAACCAGGAACTACTGGAGCTGTTTAGAAAACCATATTTGGTGATAAAAATAAAAAAAGTTTATAAGGTGGGATAGTGAGAGAGGAAAGAAGCATCCAGAAAGTATTTCTGGATGAATCAGGAGAAAAAGAAATAGATGACGACCTCAACAATTGGAAATCTGGGAGTGATTGTAGTCCGTCTACAACATGAAAAAATTGAGAATGTAGTAAGGTAGGCAAAAATTCTTTAAGGATTGTAGCGCCAGAGAGTAAGTAAGGTAAGGTACTCATAAGTCCTTAAATAAAACCTTCCTATCCAAAGTAACCCCTGAGTTACTCGATCTACATATTCGATCATCGTTCACCCTTCATAGCCTACGTAAAAAAATATTTTATGAGAATTTCTTAATCGTTTATTATTAAACAAAATATATTTGTGTCACTCTATATAAGTGAATAAAAAATCAAGGCGCTGAAAAGCTTGAAAGATTAGGGCATCCTCCCAACATCGTTACATCCAGATAAAATGAGGATGAGGTCGTTATTTTTTTGTCACATTTACATCGAGAGTTACGAAAAGGAATGGCATTTACATTAAAATTGCTACTTCACTTTTTGGTAATCGTTTTAGGTCCTTTTAACGATTTGCAGGAGACTCTTCAAGAAAATTTACTACTGACATTTTCAAAATTTCGGTAGACGTTTTAAACAGCTAATGACTTTTTTTAGCGTTTCGTCAAGACTATTAATGTACAGAGAGAAAACAAGTATGCTTGCTTGGAATTGGTTATTTATGACCGAAGAATTACTATAATATAATATATATATATATATATATATATATATATATATATATATATATATATATATGTTGGTTTTGAGGTTTCCGCGGGAGCTATATGTGCTGTCACTATTTTTCCGGGTTTGACTCCGCGTTGTAAAATGCTGGTTTTCTTGAAAACCATTGTTTTGGCGACGTTTCGGCAAGGTCTCACTTGCCATTCTCAAGCCTGGTGGATCAACGACGAGAAGTAGATCCACCAGGCTTGAGAATGGCAAGTGAGACCTTGCCGAAACGTCGCCAAAACAATGGTTTTCAAGAAAACCAGCATTTTACAACGCGGAGTCAAACCCGGAAAAATAGTGACAGCATATATATATATATATATATATATATATATATATATATATATATATATATATATATATATAAGAAAAAAGAAGTACTTGTGACTCGTTTGGAACAAATATATAACTGTTTTGGATGGGTTGGAGTCAATAATAGGGCTATTGGTTAACTATTTTTTTATTCTCGAGCTTTCAATTGTGTTTACAATTATTATCAAGAGCTAAAAAAGACAAAATACTTACAAGGTTGAACTAAAAAGAACAAACAATTTTTGTTAACTTACCAAATAAAAATTAGTTTGGTAAGTAAAAATCACTGCTTACATGTTCAAAATATTTAATATAAAAATGTTTTGATCTAACAAATGTTTCTCCGAAAATTTTTTATAATTTTGAAAACATTTTTTTTAATATAAAAATAATTGAATTTATAAATAAGTTCAAATAGCAACCAATTACAAATACTATTTGTAATTGGTTGCTATTTGAACTTATTTATAAATTCAATTATTTTTATATTAAAAAAAATGTTTTCGAAATTATAAAAAATTTTCGGAGAAACATTTGTTAGATCAAAACATTTTTATATTAAATATTTTGAACATGTAAGCAGTGATTTTTACTTACCAAACTAATTTTTATTTGGTAAGTTAACAAAAATTGTTTTTTCTTTTTAGTTCAACCTTGTAAGTATTTTGTCTTTTTTAGCTCTTGATAATAATTGTAAACACAAATAGTTAACCAATAGCCCTATTATTGACTCCAACCCATCCAAAACAGTTATATATATATATATATATATATATATATATATATATATATATATATATATATATATATATATATATATATACATATATATATATATATATTTATATATATATATATATATAAAGGTAAAAGGCATCGGCATAGCTCGCAACAAAGGAAAAAAAATATAATAAAATATATATGTATAATATTTCTGACTATTGGTCGTCTTCAGTAAGGTGCAGCCAAGTTAGAAAAGGAGCATATTAACTTGGGAAAGGATCACTACAGGAGCAATGCGACCAATCTCTGGCAATAATGTTAGAAGACTCTGAGGTTTCCAGAACAACAACTAACACATCCACGGAGGAAGCTAAGCTACCTGGTTCTGTTAAAAATATGTATTGTTCTGACAACAGCATTATTAGGAGCATCTGATGATTTCATAGCTCTACAGGTCCTAGAGGGAGCAACACCAATTCACCTTCCAGTTAAAAAAAGATCGAAAACATACGGCAAAAATAGCCAGAAATATAAAGAAGAAAGAAGGGAAACAATAAGAAAGTGGCAAGAAAAATGAGAAAATAAACAGAGGACTAAATGGACGAGAGTACGAGTCTCATATGTGGAGAAGTGGATCAATTGCGGGTACGACCTACTTCTTTACACAGTTTCTAACGGTCCATGGATCGCTCAAATTCTACGTATCTCGAAAGGATAGGAAAAACAATGAATGGCAGCTTTGTGGATTGTGGAGCTGATGATACAGCCAAGCCTTGTGTATTTGTTTGAATGTAATAGGTTCAATAATGATAGAGCCGGAATGTACGCCAAAGTAGGTGTTGAAAAACCAACAACATTTTGTCACTACTTCAATGAAATCTAATGCCGCCACTGTGGTTTGCGACACCTGCATTTGAAATATTACCTGTTATAAGTAAAAAGGCCAGACGATCGTCAGCATATCTGACATCTCTCCGGTATCAGTATCTTTATTTGTATTCAAAAACAGTCACCTTTAGTTATTCAAGTGGTCAAGTCGCTAAAGACATTGTTCTCTCTATCTCTCTTTCTTTATCCTGTTCTGCACAAGAGCAAAGAAATTTAGTATTGAAAGGTGTAAGTTATTATTGAAAAGAGTATAAGTTAAATATATATCCTGGCATTAAATTAAACCGTTAACAAAACGGTGGTGTTGTGTATAATTTAACCCCCATATCCCCCCAAACAAAAAAATCAGCTACCATACAAAATCCTGTAATGAAAATTCGACAGGGCATCACGAAGGTTTTATGCTCTACGGAAAATTGGTAAAAATAACATACTTATTTTCCTTTAGTAGGCATATTCAGAGCGCAAGACAAAATGACGGTTATGGAAAGGAGGAAATGATGTTATGGATGTTTTCAATGCAATATCAAAAATTATAAAAAGGAAAGAAATTCTAGAAAGAGAAAAAGATAAATAATAAAGGGATATGGAAGTCTGGAAAGACGTGCCACGCTTGTAAGCCGAGAGTGTTTTTAGTTGGCGGCTACCCTGAATCCAACACACATCAGGTTCGACTCACCTGGTATGGTCTGTAGAAGATTTCCATTCTCACACAAAAAAAATTACCGTATTTCAAACGCCTCTATTGCTGTTGTGATAGTGTACACATGTTACATGTTAGATTTGCCCCATAAATGTAACGTGTAATAATTGTTGGTTATTACTTAAATACAATATCTACACAACAGCATATTAAAAAGGCTGTAATTGTTTCGCCTATAATAAAAACCGAAATAACAACTAATTGCAATAAAAATGTGTATATACGTTGCATAGTGCGGAATGAAAATGAAAATCCATATTTTCCCCAAAGTGTTCATTCCGCTCGCCGAAACTGAGTAAATTTAGAATAAAAAACTCGGAAATGCGGTCGAAGAACTTTGAAATTTATGACACCCTTGGTAACGGTTATTGTAAAGTTGGTACACACGGAAAAAGAGTGCAGGGTTATCAGGCGCATCCACATTTATAGCCAGGGCTCACGTTTTGATATATAGGATTAATTTGTTCTCAACTCTATGTCACATATTTCAACGACCTGGATTAAAATAACGAGAGTGTTCATGTGGAAATAGCGTATTTAGGGTAAATTTTTCTCGTTTAGTGGAGTATTATTTGAGTAAGAATAAAATATTTCTCCTGATAAAACATCAATCTCAGATATAGCAAGGAATCATATGTTTACATACCAATGATTTTACTACATCATCTTTACATCATTACAAATTTTAATAATATCAATTGGGTTACAGGTATATACGATCCTTTAATATCTAATAATTATGGTATATTTGCTACTATTACTATTAAAATTTTTAAAAAACTTGACTACATTTATAGAAAGACTAAAACAGATTGATTAGTAAGAGAAACGTTAGTACTTTGCAGATAGAATTAAATCTAAAGATTAGAATCTGTTTGACGATATCCGATGTAATTCAACCATCTTGACAGAATTGTTTATGCGATATATGTGCGAGGAATAAAGCATTTGATTCCTTATAAAGAATGTGAAAAAAGAAACTCTGCGATTCATTCATTTAACAGTAAACTTAGAAATATAAGAAAACAACTCTTCTGCTACATCTAAAATGCATACGAACAATTGGGGTCTCATTTGAGACCCCAAAAAGATGTGCAAAAATTTTATCACTCCTACCCCTGACTTCTTTCTAAAATTCCCCGTCGAGGAGGGGGCGTATGAATTTAACAAGAATCTGTACGCCGTAGAAAAAAATGTTTTAAAAAATGTAGCTGAGATAATTTTAAACAAAAATATTTATTAGCACTTTTTGTGTAGAACCGTTCTCCCAGAAACAACGCTTGAAGCGACCGGCAATTTTAAATGTCAGTTACGCGAGCTATAGTACAATGACCTCTAAAATGTTTATTTTGAGTGTTTTCCAAAAGAACATTCATTATTGGCGCAGAGTCAGTAAGGAAGTTGAAGAGTCTTTAAGGATCCTCGTCACTATTAAGTGTTTTTTCACTATTCCAAGAACCAGCCTTAGGGAAACCACCTGCAGAGAGTTCACCCGAGTGAATTAAAAGTTAGAAATATTCAAGATCGAAGGAATGCACATCATCTTCATCTTGTAGGCGAAATTTATTACTTAGAATTAAGAAGATATATATTTATTGAAAAAGATTTTTATGTCAGACCACTCTGAGTCCTTAGCTCACTTAGAGTTAGATTTAGAAGCTAATTTAAACAAAAAATTAACCAGCTGCGAAGAGAAAGTTTTAATAGAAAGATTAAATAATTTAAAAGTATCGACTATAAAAATAGCTAATTTTAAAAATATGGCAGTTTGACAATTTGACGTAAAAAATTTATGCATTCTTCAAAATTTTGACGGAAATCCGAATAAACTACATGAATTTATTAAAGTTTCGGCAATACTTCTAAACTATTATTATGATAGACTTAATGCAGCTAATGCACAAAATAAATTTTTGCTTTATGGTATTATAAGTAAATTAACAGGTAGAGCAAAAGAAACGTAAATTTGAGATAAGGCTCAACGGAATCTATTATGCATTTTTACGATAAATATTGGGAATTTTAAGCTGTATTAACAACTACATAGAACTACATTCTATAAATACTGAGATGAAAAGAATCAAATAAGAATTTTTTCATCAACAAGCGCTCACAACATTCCTAGCAGAAATACGAGAACCAATGGGTTCCATTATTAGAGCAATGAGACCAGAAAGTTTAAGAACAGCAATACTATATGTACAAGAACCCATCCTAAAATCATTCTATCAACAGCCAAATTTTGCACCCCTGCAATGACAGCAATTGGTTAGTCCATTGTACCTACAGAACCAGTTCCAATCTCAGTTCGGACAGCCACTCCGGCAGCCAAACTTCAACCAATTTAGACAAAATTCAAACCCTCCAGCATTCTGATCTCAAAATCAGTCAAATGTATGGATACCCAAACCGGGACAATCACAGCAGCCTAGACCCACACCTATGAGTGGAATATTAGGTACCACAAACAAGGACCGCCAAAATTTCACACAAAATTACCGAGCACAGGCAAAGTTTACCGTTGAAAAATTATAAAATATACAATTCTAAGCAGATAGGGGAGAAGATAATGCCAACTACCAGTACCTGTATAATATAACCAGTAACCAGTAACTTGATTAAAGAAGTTTCCAAGATATTCACGACAATCAACAACTAGAATACGAAGAAGACGTAAATTTTCCAGAGCACCCAAGCCAAGCAACCGAAAGGTGAAAGAACTCCATTCATTTTCAGATGACAAGGAGCTATCCTATATCGAAATTTTTAAGCCTCCTTTACCAGTTTTTAACGATACAGAATCTACAAAATCTTTTTTAATGCAGATATGGCTTCTTCATATTTTCTGAATTACATAAAATATGAACCTTTCTTAGTAACATCGATTTTTTAAAATTATTCATAAAAATATTGTGCTGAAATTCCTTCAGAAGTTAATTCTGACAACCAGATAAAATTTTATCTATTTGAATTTCACAAAACGTTTGATGACCTTATTGGCCTCGACAATTTGAAACTCTTTGAAGCCCAATTAAACTTTCCTAAATCACTTCTAGTTACAAAAAATTCTACAATCCCTAAATATTATGAAACAAACAAAAAAAATTTATTCTATTTACTTGGAACCAAATTCAATTAGCCAAGTCAAAGTTCCAGTTAAAAAAAAGGAAACTTTATAGTATAGATTCCTTTGTCTAGGAATCATTATTCCTAGACAAATTTTGCAAGGCGTCGTAGTACGAGAATCTTTTACCAACGCCGAAAATTACTTCGCCTGTACCGCAATTGCCAACTTCACGTCAGAACCTATTCATCTTTCCCTTACGGAACCACTTGATACTACGGAATTAACCAAGAAGAGGAACAAGTTCGCCGCCTGTGCCGAAAATTATCTGATATATTTTTCCAACCAGATACCCCTCTAAGCTTAACCAACGAAGTTAAACACCATATCAAAACCAAAGATGAAGAGCCAGTATATACGAAATCATACCGGTACCCATACGTACATAAGAAAGAAGTAAAGAAACTAATATCTTCAATGTTAGATCAAGGCATCATTAGACCAAGCTCATCACCATGGTCGTCACCCATATGGATCGTGCCAAAAAAAAACCAGATTCGTCCGGTGAAATAAAGTGGAAAATAGTGGTAGATTATAGAAAAGTCAACGAAAAAACAAAAGAAGACTGATATAAGATTCCTCATATTACCAATAACCTCGACAAATTGGGACGATCTCAGTATTTTACCATCCTTGAGTGGTAAAATACCACTGGATACCAGTGGATTTCATCAAAATATGATGGCTGAAGAAGCCATTCCGAAAACAGCATTTAATGTGGAAAATGGACACTAAAAATATGTAAGAAGCCATTTGGACTTAAGAATGCTCCGTCCACGTTCCGATGGATAATGGACAACGTATTAAAAGGACTCCAAGGAGTATCACTGCAAGGATACATTGTAAATCTCACAAAGGTATTTCAAAGACTAAGAGAAGCCCGATTAAAATCCAAGTCGATAAATGTGAGTTCTTAAAAAAGGAAGTTAATTTTCTAGGACATGTAGTTACACAAGAAGGAATAAAACCAAAACCCAGCCAAAATAGAAGCGATCGAAAAATACCCGATTCCGAAAACAGCAAAGGAAACAAGAGGATTTTCTGGACTCCTGGGCTTTCCAAAAGAAATTTTAAATTTATATCGACTCAACCGTAAAAATTCGATATCTCTTAATCGGAGTATCCTATCGACAAATTGCTTGAATTTTTAAATATATGATTTTTTTTCCAATAGGGGTCGTTTTCACCCCTAAAAAATTAAAAGCAACTAACAGTACAAGTCAAATTTTGAAGTGGAGAGTAAGTATAAGCTAAATCCAAATTTCTATGCAAATCAGTAAAGATAAGATATTCAATGGCATTATTTTAATTATAACTACTCTAAGGGGTGAGATTTAGGTGTTAAACTGTGATAAAATCTTAAACTATGTTGTTTTATATTAATTGAAATCCATTTAGTTAATTAAAAGATGATTTGACATTAGAACATAATTTATCATAGATCTTTGTCCACGGCTATTATTAAATGTATATTTGTGTTATTACAAGATCATCGATGTGAATTAAATTCTTTTAAGTTCTTTAATTTAAATATTTAAAATCTCCCGTATTAATTAAAATCTTAATTGTTAATACACTTATATCGTAATCCTGTCGATAAAAGCATTTCCTGTTATGTCCCTAATAAGCTCTATCCCATTCGTCCATTGCTTTGTATTAAAAATATTTTCCACGCCGCTTTAGGTCCGCTTTCCATTACTGCACCAGCCATAATAAAATATAAAGGAGTCCTTCACCGAACTCTCTAAATAGTTTTAAATGAAGTTTCAAAGAGTTCGAAAGTTAGGAAGCTATTACTAAATTTTAATTTTCTGCTAAAATTAACCCTTGAGTAAAAACGGAAAACCGTGGATGTTGGCTAAACGAAACTTTTAAATACGAACTTGAATCGTTAAAAAGGTTTTTTTAAAGCTTGTTTAAAAAATGAAATTCACGATGATTTGAAACTTTTATCCAAATCCACTTTTATTCTTATTTACTGTTTTTTCTCCGTTTTTTTACTTTACAAGAAGTTGAAGGGTGTAATAAAATAGTAACGTAATAGGTATAAGAATTTATTTGTTTGCTAAAATAACATTTGAGGGGTGTAAAATCAAAATCAGCAATCTCCCATTTCCATAATTTTGGGAAACCGTGAAAAACTAACAAAATTAAATTAAAAGAATAAAATTGATAAAGATTGATATAAAATTTGGTTTGTGATCGGATATCCAGAAAGAGGAGCTTAAGAAATTATTTCTTCTCCTTTTTTTTAATATTTTAGTTTGGAGATTGCCGTTTTTGTTTGCATGCATTGAGATTGACGGATATGAAAATGATCTATAAGGATATTGCCAGTTTTGAAACTAGTAAAACATCATTGTATCGGTTACTTGTGAAAAAAATATATATATTTTGATATTGAACAATAATGTAATATGTAAACAATTTATATACGTATCACTTAAACTAAAATATCCGGAGGTATATTTATATACACACTAGTGAGTGAACTAGAAGTGACTAGTGAGTGTAGTAGCGTCTGGGGGCTCGGGAGACTGAGACCTCGAAAGCCCTGAAGAAGACATCAGAGAGGATGTCGAAAGCTCGGCAAAATGGATATCGACGCGGTTCAACCCGGAAGACTGGTGAGTTTAATATTAATTTTTATAATAGTATTAATCTTAGCTCTAAGTTTAATATATATATATATATATATATATATATATATATATATATATATATATATATATATATATATATATATATATATATATATGTAATACATATTAAAATAATGACAACTATATTTGTTTTGTACTCTTAAAATATTTTGACATCAAAAACCGTCAGTTACCGAAACATCAAGTTCATTGCTCTTACCGCACGAAAATGTAAATCTTAAACATAATTTTCTCACCCCAGTGCTCCGGGACCCCTTTTTGATTATCACGCCCAACTACCTGCAATTTCCTTCCGGTATTCCGCGACCGGCCCCCGATTTCCGCCTTCCTCTTTCCTCTCTCCCTATAATTTTGTAAATCAAATAACATCCACTTATTACCAACACCCTTTGTCCACATGTAAATAATATCCTCTCTTTTGTAGAGTTATTTCTCACAGCGGGAGAAGGGTTCGTAGCATTGTACCCCTTTAGGCCTGTCGAAATTCTAAAGAACTGAGTTTTTTCTACAAAAGGAATAAATGGAAAAGTAAATTGGATAAATTCGACTGACACTTTCACGTTTGCGGATAAATTATACCGTGAGAATTTATTCTTAAAATTGCTACATTATCTTTGGGACCAATAAATAGCTTTTTTCTTATAAAATATTTGTAGTGAAACTATAATATACAATATAAATAAATATACATATAACACCTTTCCTTCTATATAATTATATTCTATATGGAAGGGAAGGTCCTAATATGGATCCCCATTTTGCTTTTGTTTTTTAATATTTTTTCTCTCTTTCATGATTGTAATTGCAAATATACTTAAATTCAACATTTAATAATAATACTGAAGAGTTATTTGGGAAAAGCTTTCGGAAAGCATATATATTAAATATGTTATGTATGTTAATTGTTATGTTATAATGTATGTATATGTATGTAAAAGCAGCATTCGTTAGAATGAGAACTATTTTCAACAGTCGAGACATATCATTAAAAACAAAATGCCGTCTATTGAACTGCTACATATTCACAGTTCTGCTCTACGGAATGGAAGCATGGACACTGACTGTTGCATCTATGAATCGTCTCGAAGCTTTCGAAATGTGGTGTTATAGGCGCATCTTACGTATATCCTGGGTTGACAGAGTTACTAATGTGGAGGTCCTGCGTAGAATGGGGAAAGAATGTGAAATTCTCATGACCGTCAAAACTAAAAAGTTGGAATATCTAGGTCATGTAATGAGAAATCAAGAACGTTACGGCCTTCTCCAGCTGATTCTCCAAGGGAAAGTAAATGGTAAGAGAGGACCGGGAAGAAGACGCATTTCCTGGCTTCAAAATTTGCGAAAGAGGTATAACACGACTACCACTGAACTGTTCCGCGCTGCAATAAGCAAAGTGAAGATAGCCGTGATGATCGCCAACGTCCGGAACGGATAGGCACTTTAAGAAGAGAAGATGTATGTTAATTAGTAAAACAGAAATAGATAAAAACTATTTGCAAAAATCGAAAACTTAAGTGTTTTTCTCAGCTCCTGATCATAGTTCATGTGCACACAAGTTACACATTAGGCATTAAATCCAAAGCTCTCCCTTTCTATCTGCTTCGTCTGAAATCGCCAATCACAAAAGATGTATTCTGCATCTTGGTCGTCTATTGTGTCTTGCCCAACTTTCTCAAGGTCAACATCATCGTCAATTGGGAAAAATTGTTCAAATGCTGCGGAACTGCCTTCACTGCTGATTTTGGATGTTTCTGAATTCTTTTGGATTTTTTTCGGCAACGTTGAACCCTCGTTTACTGTGTAAACGCGTAAAGAGTAAAGTTAGCAAAGAAAAAACGAGCCCGTAACATATGGTTAATGACTAAACACAGAAATATCGGAAATACTACACAAGATCCTGTAAAGATGTCAAAAAATCAGTGATGAAGCTAAAAAATGAAACATGGGACAATAAATGTATATAAATAGATCAGAGCATAGAGAGCACGCTATTTAGGGAGCAAGCAATGAATGGAGATTAATAAAATCCCTAAGAACGGATAGAAATACATATCAGCGTAATGTCAATAAAAAATTGTCCATACTAAAGATCGTTCACAATCTCTTACTAAAGATAATGGCCAGGCTGTCCAAGTAGACACCTTGTATAGAAGAAAACTCAATAGCCCCAATTGATGTAAAGATAGTCTCTTGAGATCTTTCGACACATTTTCGGTACAATATAAAAGCTTTTTGAAAGATTAAACTGTGGATTAAATTTGAGTCCATTAAGAGACTGCCTAAACCAAAGACCAGTCCAAATAATAAAAAGAAAAAAGTTTTGTACAAGCAAAGAACCTTCTTAAATACTTGGACATAAGTCGGTGATTATAATGTCAAAAATTAATGAATTGGGCTTGGAATTAGCCTTTATCGACCCATTCTAAAAAAAAAATGACACGTTAATAATATTATACTATTGTATAAATCCAAAATAATATATTGAAGGAACTGATAATTTGGAATATTACTTAAGGAAGTGTGTTGAGCGTGCAATTATATCGAAAAATAGGATTTATTTTGTCAAAGCCGAATTGCGTTTTCTTTGTTAATCCACGTATTTACTGAACAATCGTATAAGATCTTCCCCTACATTCGCAATAACAGGTTACAGATGAGTACACTCCTATTACTGTCCCCATCTGCTCTGCACTGAACTGATTATAATGATTATAAAATAAAACCGCATCTCTAAGGTACAATGCTCAGAATTTAGGGCGTCATTTCGGCATAATAAGAAACCGTGAGAACATGCGAATGATGTGGGGGAATGCCCGAAATAAACTTCAGGTGTTTGTTGGGGATGGGGTGCGATTTTGATGAGGGAGTCACACTGTGAGAAATAGGCCGGAGATTCGCAATCGATAATGGAACAAATACAGCTACAAAAATATCGTAAAAATTATTTACATACAACTGCGTGATCAGAAAATTGAGAATAAGTAAAAAAGCTTACTACTACAAAAAAAACTGATTGTATTGGCGACGAACTCACTGATGATATCACGTGTTTTCATTGAATGGAAAAGAACTAAATGCTCATATATAATATTTAACTGTTATGAAGAAACCTCAGAACCTTTTTTATTTGTTATTAAATTTTTCTTTAAATAATTTAATTTGTGTGTTTAAACTACAGAAGAAAGAGCGAACCGACACCAAGAATATGAAACAATAAATAAAGCAGTTAAAAGAAATGCAACAAGAGACAAAAGGTGGGCTGAAGAACTGGTAAAACAAGCTGAAACATCTGCACAACACAACACAACTAGAGAGCTATACCAAATTACTAGACGACTAACAAAAAATGGGCCCAACTGTTCAAACAGTGTAAGATCCAAGACAGGCGAATTACTTACTACAACAAATGACCAAGTAGAGAGATGGAAAGAGCAATTTCAGGAGATGCTAGGCACGTCCAGGGAAAACGCAGATGAAATTGTAGAAAACCCCGCAGAATGTAGACTTTCGTATATCTTGCGAGGCCCCTTCCAAAATGGAGATAATAACAGCTATCAAACCTCTGAGAAATAATAAGTCTCCGGGGATCGATAACATTGCTGCCAAAATACTTATCCGCATCTAACTGCTAAACTTTTGCTCCCCATAATCCGAGAGGTGTGGGAAACAAACCACGTTCCAGCTGGCCGGAAAAGGGTAAGATTATTAGGCTTCCAAAAAAGGGAAACCTCACACTGTGCAGAAATTGGAGAGGAATAACCTTGCTTACCGCAATAAATAAAATCTTCACGACCATCATACTTAAAAGATTAACAAACAAGATTGAATTTCGAGCTAGTCAAGCAGGCTTTAGACCAGAATCCTCTTGCATATACCACATTAATAGTTTGAGGGTAATAATGGAACAATTGGTTGAATTGAACACACCCCTATACATGGTTTTTGTTGACTTTGTTTTTGTTTGTCAGAAACATCTCGCATAAAATAATTTTTATTATAAAGTCACTGTACACTGAGGCGAAATACAGTTTGACACACAATGGAATCAACAGCGACGAATTTGACATACTTACTGGAGTCAGACAGGGATGCGTGCTTTCTCCGTTTCTTTTTAACATAACAGTAGTCTATGTTCTCTCCAAACTAGACTCCGACACAAGAGGGATACAACGGACGTTAACCACAAGCCTAAGCGATCTGGAATACGCCGACAATATCTACCTGTTAGGACAAAGGTTCCAAGATGTGCCTGATCAATTGGAAACACTTTCCACTGATGCCAATAAAGTAGGTTTGAAAATCAATATTAATAAAACCAAATCCATGAGAGTAAATGTAAGAAACAATACGCTATTTACTATCACAAACATGCAGATTGAAAATGTGGAAAACTTTACTGTATCTTGGAAATGTCATAACAGGAAGCGGAGGTACAGAGGACGATATTCGTATGAGGATACGAAAAGCTCAACAAGCATTCAGCATGCTCAACCCTGTTTGGAGATCTGGCGAGTATACTACAAGGACAAAGATCCGCATATTCCAGTCGAATGGCATTTAATTTATTTCTGCCAGCACAAATTGTATAATTACAAGAGATATTAAAATATTAGTTCCGAAATAAATTTTATTTTTACCTTACAGATAAGTAATCGCAACATCGTTTGTGTCTATCCTCCAGTTAACTATCTGTCAGATAGGACAATATATATATCTAGAGGTGAAAAGATCGGCTTTTTCATGCAAGAACTTTATTACTTTTAAAATTTAATTTTTAACTCTTTTGAAAATATGCCAAAATATTGGCTGCAAATTTGGTGAATAGTAAAAAATATAATACAAAACTCGGGGTTTCCCAACAAATTAATTTCCATACTTGAATTACGCTGGCTTTTGTACGTAGATCGATTTCATAAGACCACGTTACGCGAAACTACAACGATTCTCCAAAAGTGGCTTATTTGTTATGAAAGTTGTACAACAGCTAAAAATATTATTCTGTTGTCGTCTTAGCCTTACATAGGGGGAAGTCAGAAAAACTTAAGTGGAGTGACTGTAGATGGCAATTTATTGGATTCTCCGTCGCATGTTGACGGACAAAAAATACCTTGTGAATAGAAAAACGTTTATTTTGATGAATCAATACTATGGACTGGCAGAATAAGTGAAAATTAATCTTATATTACAACAAATAGTAAACAAATATAATCAAATAGGCCACTCGCATTTTGATAAATTAAAGCTGTGGAGTAAATTTCTTAGCAGGATGTACCTACTTATTTTCTTTTTTTCTAACACTGGGATCAGGATTGAGTCTTGCTCAATTTTTCTTCCGCCCAATCATTAGTTCCTATGCTTCTTCAATATTTAGAGCACAAAAACCTGATGCAACCTTAAGATATACTCAGATTTGCTTACCAATATAAAAAAGTAACTACAACGAGAATGAATTTGATATCTATGTTGAGAGTAAAGTATCTAGGTTATTATCTATTATAGAAAATTATATATTATAGAATAATATGAATTGTTTTCCTGGTTTTTCTAATTATTTTGAACGGGAATTACTAACAAAAGAATTTTCAAATCAATCCAATCAAATAAAGTCGTCCTAAAAACGCAACATGTACAAATATATCTAAATATGTATGGATTTCTAAAATCTATCTAATATGTATGAATTTTGATGTGTTTAATTTGTATTTTTAGAACATTTTAGAGGTAAAAATCCAAAGATAAAACAAGATTGTAGTTTATTTCCATTAAATAAAGTAGGAAGCAATTCTAGTGTAGTCTGCAACCGGACTATTCCGAATAGCTGCAGCACAGTAGAGATATCAGAAATGGTAGACACATCTGAAGAACTCTATACAATTGTTGACAAATGAAAGGTACTGAAACACCATCTGCTAGAATTTCTAGACCAAAAATAACTATTTTTTTGTTTTTTCTGACTGTTCTCATCAGCATCATTGTCATTAACATTTTAGCAGATGTGTTGTGGTTCATCATTGAGCTTCAGCAGTTCGAATAGTTTGAGTAATGATATTTTTTCACTGGTTGCGGTCATCTGTTACATGTACTGCTTCAGTATGCTCTTTGTTGAGAAGCTTTTTCGTAATGTCCGTCCATCGTTCTGGGATCTGCAGTACTAAAGAGATTGATTGAATATAATTTCATCTAGAACCATGTAGCATATTTTTTTTTATTTAAATATCGAATATTAAATATATAAAAATTTATTTGGTACTCCCCTGACCGGAGGCATGACAGCAATCTGAAATCATTTACTTCTAAATGTTTTTGCCGAATCACCTGAAAACAAATATTAACGGCGTAGTTGTCGAATTTGACCTCGTCTTATTTGCGTTTTAATTTAAAGAAGATCCCACAAAAATTTGACGACCTGGCGTTGCAAGATCCAATTTAGTATCTAAGACATCGCAAAAGAGAGATAAGATTGGCCACAATTTGAGATCTGGTACGACAATGTACGATTTTGACACATTATCCTGGATGATAACAATATGTGATCCTTCAAACTCGGCTGCTTTCCACTTAAAACCATGTCAACTTACTAAGCCCTCAGATGCTATTATCAAATCCCTTAACACAGGATACAGCTTACAACAAATAGTAATTAACTCACTTTACCAAGACTGTCATAGTGCATTTTAAGCTCAAATCACCTTCTTCTCGCACACACATGAAATTAAGGGAAACCTTTTTTGCTCGGACTCTAAATTGCTCTCCAACGGCTGCCAACATCGAAGTCCCGATGACAAAATTTGGACTTCCACAATGAAAACGACCGCTCTCTCGGCCGCACCACCAAGAAGTGACCTTATCCTCAAAAATTGGTGTAAGCATAAGGGGAAAGATTCTTGTTTATTTCCTGCGTAAATATGTGGGCGAAATCAATATCCAACGAGAAAGCAATTTGTTTATTATAAACAGACTCCAAAATGTTTAGATTATCAATCTTACAGACGCAAAAAGATTAAGGTCTCATTTTCTTGTACAATAATATAAATAAAAAACATAAATAAATAAACAATTTGTCTATTTGTCGATTTGAATTTGACGTAAATTATTAAGCGGACTTATGTTAATAGTTTATTTTATTTATAGCGTATATGTAAATTATGGCAACAACTTAAATGTTTAATGAACACACATATATAACATTTGAAAATGGAACTAGATAATATACTATATAGTCGAATTATGAGGTCATTGAAAGTCGACAAATCGTCGTCTTAGAAGCAGCGCTTACCACGAGAATTACTTATCGGAATTAAATTCCTCGCGTTTGCTTTCCATTTAATCCATTAGTATTGAAGCTCAAAACAAACGACATTAGAGCAATTTAAAAATCTCCAGACGACCCAAAAGATTAATTGGAAATAAACCGATGAATTACGATCAGCATATTCCAGTGGAAAATGGATACTTACGCTAATGAGGTGCAGTTTTACTGGCGTTCCTTTACAATTAGGTATAAATCGATGAATATTCGAAGCGGAAAAAACTGTAATTGGGTAAACAACGTAATGCGAGGAAAAGTTTCTTGTAAACAAAAGAGAAAAAAATTTTAATTTGAATAAAAGTCATATAGAACTGTGCAGCAAAATCTGTAAGTACACAATGTGATTAATACAAAATAATGAACTTAAATCATGGTTTTTAAAAAAGAATATGAAAAATAACAATATTATTGAATACATACGAAAAGAAATATGTATATACATCGTTTTAGTTCATTCATCAAAGTAATTATTTCAAATATGGTATAATGACGTCTAAATACTTTTATAGATAACTTTAATGAATAAAACATTTCCAATTTATTTTTCATCTGTAGCTGCTGGTATTGTTACGCTTACGTGGGGAGTAGATGGGGTTGTTTAACATTATAGAGTCTCAATTACTTGTCACACACGTGTTCTTCTATTGAACGCGAAATCGCCATATTCACTATTTAAATCTTAGAAGAATGAAAAAACCAAAACAAAAATCAATGAATAACCTATTGAAAGTCACCTCAAGGAAAGCAACAATAGCCGCCCGGCGAAGTCACTCAAGCTGTCAAATAAGAAATATGCTTTTCGATTCTGTCCCCGTCTCGAGTTTTTGTCACCTCGATCATTTGAATGTCTTTATGCGAAAAGTGTCCCCAGTGCGGACCGAGCCCTACATGTACGACATTACACAATGAAGTGGGCCCCCAGTCAGAGACTTTTAATCTTGAAGAGCGCTTCACTTGCCAAGAAAGATGGCAGCAGACAAAAAGGAACCTACGGGAACAGGGCCGTCGTTTGCTTGTTATCCTCGAATTTGTTTGTTATGCAAAAAAGCTATATTTACGTGACACTAAATCATCCAAGCAAATATACTAATCTTGTAACACGTTATGGATTATAATCCATAATTATCTCCCAGGAAATTTATTACTAAGGTGAACTTTAATATGCAAACAGTATTTTAGATTAGTTATAATATCACCCATCTCTTTGCGTCCAGTGCTGGACATAGGCCTTCCTCATTTTTGTCCATTGTGCTCTATTTTAAGCACTTTTCGTCCAATATCTTGATATTTTCTTACGATCGTCAGTCGAACGAGTAGGGAGTCTTCCTCTACTTCTTTTGTCCAACCTCGTCCTCCAATCAAGAAATCTCTTCGTCTACCTTTCATCACTGGTTCGGGCGACGTGTCAGACCCAGTTCCATTTCAGTGTGGCAATTCGGGAATTTACATCGGTAACTCCTGTTCTTCGTCTTAAGTCTTCATTTCTAACTCAGTCACGAAGCGATATACTCAGCATTTGCAGCGTTTTAGAAATTGTAGCTGTTAATGTCAAAATTTCGGCACCATAAGTCATCACAGGCAACACACATTGGTCAAATCTTTTACGTTTTTAAGAAATTGGTATATCGCTTTTAAAGATGTCTTTGAGTTTTCCATAGGCTGCTCATGTTAGGTTTATTCTTCTTCGTAGTTCGCATGTTTGGTTGTCTCTTGTGACAGGGAAGACGTGCAATACATGCGTAGAAAACTGACAGAAGAATATAACGACTGGGGAATGAATGTCAATACAACAAAAACCAAATATCTTTGTATTGGAAATGAGTCAGATAACATAGATCTCGAAAACGGACAACATATTTCCTGCTGTCAGAGCTATGACTACTTGGGTGTTGCCTTTGACAATACAGGAACTGATACACGGGAAATAGAAAAACGAATCACTCAAGCAAAGAAAGTCTTAGGATGTCTCAATGGTATACTGTGGAGTAAAGAGATAACGAAAGGAAGAAAATTTAATATAAATGAGACCATGAATAAAACTACTCTTCTTTATGGCGCTGAAACATGGAGAATTAGTGAAAAGAACAAATAGCGAATAGAAGCAGTAGAGATGGATGCAATGAGAAGATCTTTAGGTATTTCCAGACGAGACTGAATCAGAAATGATGTTATAAAACAACGTATGGGAATAGAAGGAAATATAACTCAAGATATAGAGAAGAAACAATTAAGGTGGTATGGGCATGTTCAACGGATGCCAGCAACAAGACTCCCCAAAAAAGTAGTAGAATGGCAACCGATAGGTCGACGGAAAAGAGAAAGACCCAGATTAGAATGGCAACACGGCGTAAACAAGTCCATGAGCGAAAGAAATTTAACAACAAACGACTGCGAAGATAGGAAGAGATGGTTTTTAGGTATCGGACAACGTCGAAAGACGTTCTAAACCGATGTGTGTATATATATATATATATATATATATATATATATATATATATATATATATATATATATATATATATATATATATATATATATATCGGTAGTCAATGCGGCATGTTTGTAGTGCTTCCAGGACTTTGTCAAATTCTACCATGTCAAAGGCTTTATGGAAATCTATAAAAGCCAAAACGTGTGGTCGATTGTATTCGATAGTCTTTTCTATTACTGTTTTATTGCTCTGTAGGTAATCATTTGTTCCAAATTCGGTACGAAATCCCTGGTAGAAATCAAGTTTTTTCTTAAAACTATTCTTGTAAGGAGTTTGTATATGTAACTAAGAAGACATAGGTCTGTAGTTTTCTAATTCATGGGGACCTCCTTTTTTGTATAATAGAATTACCTCAGTATTGTGCCATTTGTTAGGTATATTACTGTCTGAAAGGCACATGTTAAAAATATTTTTTATTTTCATTATTGCATTAGTAAACATAATTTTCGCCTGAAGATTTGTTATTCTTAGCTTTTCTTAAGGCTAGTTTTATTTTAGAAAACAGTACGGGAATAAGAAAGGTTGATATTTATTATTCTAGGAATTATTTGGGGAAATAAATTGGGCTGACGCATTTGGCATTTCTTTAATTATAATAGTAGATTTCAAGTAGTTTTATGTATTTTTTTATGTTGCGTTTTAGTAAAAAAAAAGTAGTATGTATATTTGGACTTCCATGCTTATTGGCCTCGACTGGCATCTTGGTCAATAATTTGCATTGTCGTTCAGAAATTTATTATTTTTACTATATCCACAATATACTATTCTGAATATATGAATATATTTGAAGGATGTGCATTATGTTGATTTCCTTTGAGAAATAATCACAGAAATACAACTTTTTGTTGCCATCTTGTACGCGTATTCGAAGTAAAGATGCATTGAAAACCATATCAAATTGCCTTTCAAACGGTCGATAATATAAATCTGCAAAACCTCATAGTTCTTTTCTTGAAGCCGTTCCTGTATCGTCACGGTTTTCTCTTTCGTTTGAGCAGCTGCCCTTTGTGCAGAGACGCTCGTGAAGGTGTTAATTCACCATAAAAATAATAATGTTGAAAATAAGACTGTAATAATATTATTTAATGTTGATGTTTAGCATCTGCCCACGAACATTTAATCCCAAAAGTGATGAATAAGATACGGTTTTTATTACCTTTCACAAACAACTTTAATCGCTTCAAGAATGAGATGAGTAATGAGATAAAATATGCTTAAGAACGGTTTGTTTCTTGCTTTATATTGTGCTGATATTTTTAAAAGATCTCCTCCGAAAATGGTTAAAATATACATTATATTAAAAAATAGCAGAACACAACAGGGAAAAAACAATGCTTATTTTATAGCTCTCAATGACTGAAGTTCCAGGATGCATTCTTCTTCTTTGAACCTCTACAATTCATGGCTGTACTTTGAAGAACCTTCCAGTGTCTTCTAGTCAGGGCCAATCTTCTTCATGTCCTTATTCTTAGTACCTAGAGTTCTGCTTCTTTTTGGTATTCCGCGTTGTATCCATTTTTCCCACAGGTTGTTCAAAAATTTATTTTTAAACCAGCCGTGTATCTTTCATTTTTAAAAGGTGCAAAAAAGAGTTCAATCCAATATTGTCTAATAAAAAAAACTGACTGAGAAAGCTTCAAAATAAATCTTGAACACAAAATGTTGTGCCATTGAGAAACGCGACGCAACTTGATGACAAATTAGAAGTTTTTATAGATATAAAAAATATCCAACAGGTAGCTTGGGAAAACACTCCCACAATAGCCTCTAGAATAAAAGGAAACAACTATCCAAAAGAAATCAGAGAACTTATAATAGAAAAAAGAAAGTTAAGAAAAAAATGGCAGCAATACAGAGCTCTAAATAATGCTACACAAAAACTAAAAAGGGAAATACAGAATATAAAATATTCAACAATTGATTTCGTTTTAAGTAATTCAACAGATGACCAGAACACAGATTATTCGGTATGGAAGGCAACAAAAAGAACTAAAAGGCCAATTATTCATTCTCCTTCTATCAAGTTGGGAAAAGGCAACTAGGTTAGAAGTAACGAACAGAAAGCAGAACGATTTGCAGATCATTTAGAAAGCACGTTAAAACTCAACGTCAATGATGGCAAAGAACTGAGATGGGAAGAACCATTTCAAACTGAAGAGAAAATAACGTTGACATCATTTAAAGAAGTATCAACAGAGATAAAAGAGAATATAAGTCCTAAGAAAGTTCTAGGATATGACCTCGTAACAGGAGAACTATAAAAAATCTACCAAAAAAGCCATAGTTGAGCTGACACACCTAATAAATGCTGCTTTTAGATTAAGATATGTTCCCAGACTCTGGAAAGTAGCCGAAGTCATTATGATCTTCAAACCAGGTAAATCTCCTAATGAAGTGACATCCTATTAACCAATATCACTTCTTCCGGTGAACTATTTGAAAAACTTCTATTGAAAAGATTAAAACCAATAATAATCTTATACCAAATCTTATACTTATCCCAAATCGTCAATTTGGTTTCAGAACCTGTTGTTCAATACATCTGTGTTTGAAAATTTGAGGTTTTCTGGATGTTTATTACAAATCATATAATTTTTGAAGCTCACTGTACTGTGAAAATACTTCTTTATTTGTAGATTGGCTTTTTTATGTCTATATCGTCTACATATGCATTTATTGATGCAATATTAATGTCAGTATCTATCCCCCAAGTAAAAACACCATTCCCGCTACTGAAAACCATGACAGAATAGCTCCTGATCGCTAAATCCTCTGGGGATCGCCGAAGAAAACGGTGTTTATCTTGGGATATATTCGCTGATTGTTTTCAATTTGAATGCACCTTTTGAGGTCTCTCTTCGGATGCAGCAGCTGTTTGGTCTCGATTCCAAACAGCACGTGCCGCGAGTTCTAAAGAAACCGAAAAAAAAAAACAGGAGCCCAAGTTCTTAAAGACCCACAGATTTATCTGAAAGTGAATGGAATGGATGTTTTTTATGTTTAAGGCCGGTAGAATAATAGAAAGTGACATGTTGCTTTGTGTGTGGCTGTTGTGAAATTTAAAATTTAAATGGATTGTTATTGCCTTTGTCAGACTGCGAATTATTGAAGAAGAATCTATATAATTGAATCTATTGAATTATTTGTTTACTATATGAAAATACAGTATTCGCCAAAATAAACAATACCGAGTGAACATTGCATGTATTTTTTAATGAACATAATTTACTATTGTTCTGAAGCTATTTTGTTGTGGCATCTTAATACAATAATTTACTATTTTTATTGGGAATAAGCTACAATTTTATTTTAAAATAAGTTTATTTTTGACGTGTCGATTTTAACTTCGGAAATCGTACATGAAATCAACTTTAACTAGAGAATATCCGCCAAAAAAATGATAGCATGTAATGTGTAAAATTCCTGTTAGGGATCCCATAGTAAGACATGAGGGAAAAAACAGAAAAAAACCTAATGATAATATTCCGACATAGTACGTATACTATGGGTAGCCAGATTCTACTGCATTCTGTCAAGGAACTTGTGAGTTAATTGACACCATTTAAGATAGTTATAGCCATTTCTTTGACTTTTCTTTTATTACGATCTGTTTCTTTTAGGACTATACTTGAATCGTTCCATTGAACCCTATGTTCATTTTCCCATGCGTGTTTACATGTTTGAGATCTTTCAATTTGTCTATTTTTAATATAAGATTGATGTTGACTTATTTTAACATTTAATGGTCTTGATATTTTACCTAAATAGAAATGATCACATTCACAAGGTATTTTAGAAATACAATTCTCTGTTCTTTCTTGTTTATTGTTAGGTTTAGTATTAGATAAAATAGTTCTCAATGTGTTTGTTGCTTTGAATGTTTAATGTTTAAAATGTTTAAAAAATTTATTTCCTATCGTTTTCGGAAGTTTGTCCGATTTTATGTATGGTATTGTTATTTCCTCTTATCATTTCTTTCCCGCTTTAAGTTATTCTGTTCCATTCGGTCTATTCTTGACAATTCCTTGTTTATAAATGACAAAGGATAATTATTAAAAACGAATTTTCCTTAAAATAAGTAATTTTGGCTCTATCGTATAAGGATTTAATGATTCCCTTTTTAATATTGATGTGATTTTATAGTAATTTAGATATATATTGGTATGTGTTACTTTTCTATACACCTGAGTCTCATAACCAGTATATTTCTTTTATATTAAAGCATCTGGGAAAAGTATTGTGTTATTATATTCCCTTTCCCTGGTAAATGTTATTGTCTCTTCTTTATCGTTTAAATTTTGCAGGAATGTGTTGAAAACTCTGATCCATGAGGCCATATTGAGAACACATTATTTACATATCTCCACTATACTTCAACAATTTTTTGCGACGATCAAGAGTGATGTAATTTCTTTACCATAACTTTTAACAGGATTTCCTGTTTATTTTTAAAGAAGTGATATTTGAGATTTTTCTTCATTGTTTGCAAATTTATTAATAAAATTATCCCACCTCAATCGAAGGAAGTTATATAAGGTATCATATTCTTTTAATCCTTCGGGGAGGTATTCATCTTACGTTTCATGCTAGTTATTGATTATTAAGACATAAACATAAGATATAAATAATAAAAATGTTCTTTTTCTTAAAATATTACTTCCGGAGATAAGCAATTATCGCGACTCGCAACACTAACCATAATTTTAGTTGAAAAAAAAAACTCGAACTTTCAAAGAAACTTTTGTCTTGAGCTGGAACTATACCATTCTTAAACTTCTTTTGACTTATATATTTTTTTATGTTAAGATAGGGTACACAGTCCCCATTGCACCTTAATATTTTACCTAATATTCTTTCTAGATCGAGTATTATTACGTTATCTGCATCTCTAACCTTTCAGTAAGTTTTTTTTTAGGATAAACATTAATAATAGACAACAATGTTAATAAAGGGTATGAAAACTTTCCTCTTGGAAAAATTAACACGAAAATAGTACACTTTATTGACGTTCAAATAATGTATACCACCCCCAAAATGCACAAAAGTAATAAAACCTCATTGTGCTGGTTAATTCTAACATCCTAAGTAATTAGTCTTAATTCAGCGGTTGTTGAAATGGATAAAATTTGAATGGATTTTCCTCAGAGTGGAAGCGTGCTGCCCGTATCTATTAATAGAAAAATCTAGATCGCATGAGATATTTCGATGATGCCCACATACTTTTCACCCCTAATCAAAGTTGGCTGCGTTGCGTCAGTTGCGTGCGTATTGCCATTTAGGCACTTTTATTCTTAATTGGAAGATAATGGACGCCGGACAGTGTCTTCAGTACAATTTTTTTTACGGGATATAAAGACAAATTAAGAATATGTTTTTTTTTCGTAGTTTTATTTAAAGTGTAAACGACAGAATTCAATAAATAAAAAAAATTTATAATGTGTAATGTATTTAACTCCATAATCAAAAAACGGAGCAACTTGTAGAGGAATTACATATATCAAAAATAATTAGCTAGAAACAAAAATTCTAGTATACTCGGTTCGCTGATCTCCCAAGTGACTGATCACTTAAAAATTCAGTCTTTTCGATTTTTCTTATTGGTTGAGAAAAAGACTGGTATAAAGCTCAAATAAAAAAGCTCGACCTTACTGGCTCCTTCCAACATTGGTAAGATTCATTTCTTAACACTTTTGTTAATAAAAGCTGGAACAATATATTATTAAAGGCAGGAATTATTGAACAGTCCGCTTCTCCGTTCGCGTCACTAGTAACGTTAGCTTATAATGTCGGTAACTCGTTGGACTCTCAACTCCCTCAGGAGTAAGAGCAGGCTGAGTACACACTCTTTCCATCGCTGTTGTTGACCTAAGGGGATAGGGATCTCGGTCAGTGGCCATAGATGTGCTCTATGGACACTTAGCTAGGAATAAATGCCTTTTAACTCATACAGATAATGTTTATTGCAATAAATAAACAACAATCAAAGTACTAATACTAAGAATCTGTAATAAAATATAATTATCTCCAGGTCTGGAAGCTGGAAGATAATTATATAATTAGTCTTAAACTAAGAATCTGTAAATAAACTGGTTAGTTTAAACAATAAAGATCAGTTTAAGATCAATCAAAAAAAAATATTCAAATTTTTATGGAAAATTTTACAAGTCCAAAACTCAAGAGTCGTCGAAAGGTTGCAGGTGTGACAGAGCCCCAAAAATAGGTGGGGGTTGTCAGGCGTAGTGCCTTTCGGACGAATCAACAAGAAAAAGTACAATAAGTTTATAAATAAAATAGTTATAAACAAATAACGAAAAATTTTTATCAAAACTTTTGAAGTCGATGACCTGTAAAAAAAGGTGAAAAAAGTTAATTTTGGACCTGAATTTCTTCAGAGTCCCAAAACCAGAAATAAATCTGAAAAAGATTATAAGTTATTTTTACCTGAAAAATATTGCAAAGTTCAAATAATAAGCGTATGAAAAACTGTTTAAGTTTATAAAGGATACGATTTCTTGCTCAAACGGCTAAGTCCCGTCAAGAGACTTAGCGAACCTGAAAAAGTAATATTCTTACACGACTTTTAAAGTTCCTGAAAGAAAACACAATATTAAATATTTGCAAAATCCGTCTAAGTAAGTAGCGACGGGTAAAATGCACAAATAAATCGGAATTTTGACTAAGTCAAAAATCCCGGAAAAATACAAATAAAATGGCGGCGGTTTTTAGCAAAACCGACAAAGTTTCGCCTTGAAACTTTGTCAAAATTCCTGAAAGTAAAATAGGTAAAATAAAACGAAGGTTTCTGAGTTTCTGGGAACCAAATCAACCAGAAGGTCTCAACTTGCCAAGGAGGCTGGATCTGCGGACATATCCTGACCAGATCTACCTTGTTGGCCATCGTGCACCTGTATTTATTTATAAAAATCTAGGGCAAGTTCCAACCGTCATTAATGGTCTTTTTGACCGTTTTTTGATTGGAACTGCACGATAGCCAATGCTCAACTTCGGAATTTACAATTGGCTGCAAGTCTGTTGCATTTCGACCAATGATAATTCTGGAGTCGAGCAACAGATTTGGGAATTGCGACTGGCTGAAATTATGTTGTAATTTGTCCAATCACAAATTCCGAAATCTGCAATTGGCGACAATAAAAAGATGAAGGAAGGAAATCTAGATTGTCTATGTTTTAAATATTTATTCAGCTTTCTAGTGCATACTCTTAAAATTGAAGATAGAGATAAAAATCTCTCTTAACAAAATATGTAAAATTTATGTTTAAAGTCCTTCCGTTTGGTTTAAAAAATGCACCAGTAATATTTCAAAGAATATTAGCTAATATACTTTGTCGTAATAGTTTAGATGTATTTTGTATAAATCAGACTATTTTTAACTGATAAAACGTCATAGCAACGCCACGTTTCCTACTGACAAAACTCCTTCCTGTCCGTGATTTCTCAGCGACAAAAGTATGACAGATCCGTCACGAAGGTGCCTGGTAATTCTATTGTTGTCGGTTTGACAAACGTCATTAAGGCGTAATCAATTTTGGACAGATATAATGAATCTAGACGAAAAATCAAGATTTGGATGCCAGTTAGGTGAAGAAATCAAAAAGGTTTCGGAAAATGTCCCATTTGCCACGAATAGGTCCAGAAGATCTATTTGGATCCAATTTTCGGAGTTCCTACGGGTGAGAAATTTTACGCTTGATTTACGCTTGAAAGGTATACTGCCATAACGGAACCAGCAAAAATGCTCGAGGATTGTGCCTTTAACATAAAATAAGGCAATGGCGAAGACTATAAAGAGTCGTCTGTAAAGTCAATGTGGCATACTACAGCAAAAATGGCACAAGAAAAATTTTATTATATCACAGATATAATATCACAGATATATCTTTCAAATGTGCAAGACTGGCCAGAGATACCAAGCGGAGACAGCTTCAAAGTGTTCAAGAAAAAAGAAAACTCATTTCAAAAGCATTATCCATAGAAGAACTATTAAAAATTATTCAAAGCCATGACGAGAAAACCCCTGATGGAGCACAAGAAAAGTTTTTTCACCTTTGCTCATTTAAACCTGCTTAGAGAGGCAATGAGGCCATAAACTGCAAGATTCACTTTTTCCAGAAGGAATTTGATGTTATGGGAGAATGTACGGCCAGCATTTTTTTCCAGAACAAACCAAGGCGGTTAGAAAAATTTGGCAAGCAGCAAATGGCTGATAAGAAATTCATCAAACGAAAATTCATACCCGGTTAGATTATTTTTGAAATTAATAGAAAAAAGGGGACCAAAGATTTTATCAGACAAGCTCCTTCTTACCGTTCACGACAACTGGAAGGATAAATCTTGGTTCAAAAACTATCCACTTGGAATCAACACCGTATCTAAGTGGACAAAAATATCAGCTGAAAAAATGGGAATAGACAAAAAAAAACCTAAAATAACAAACCATTCTCATCGATCTACAGCTGTGTCAACCTTGTTCAAGCAATATGTTTCTGAACAGGAGTTAATTAAATTAACGGGTAACTCAAATGCAAGCTCTCTAAAACCATATCTGCAGCTGGAATCCAATCACCAAATGCTACAGGTCAATAATACACAAAATCATGCTTTGGTAAAAAGGAATGGGCAAACCACTATAGCTTATAATAATTGTATATTTAATATTGTTAACAAATAAATAAAGATTATGTTTCAAAATTTGTAATCTTCAAAAGCTGTATCATTATACAGCTTTTGAAGATTGAAATTTTTTTTCATTTTTTTTATTGTTCTTGTATTTTAAACGTGGTTCCAAAAATTGTTCATCCAAAAATTACTACTATCTGTTAATCTCTTGAATGGCAAACCTGAAATAAAAAACTCGAGAAGGGTTTTAAAAAAAAGTGCCCCTACTTAATAGTTTACGAGAAAATTTGAAAATTCTTAAAAAAAAAACAAAAATTTTATAAAATTGTTCAAAAATAGACCTTTTTTTCGACATTTTTCAGTCACAAAAATTTTATTAATCCTTTTTTTTACCAAATTGTGGTTATTAAGGTAAAAATGATCGACTAGATTCGAAGATTAAAAATTTTGAGAAAACCTGCGTCTTTAAAACTAGCTGCAGTTTTCATCAAATCTAGTCTGTCGATTTTAATAAAACTTGATGCATTTTGTTTGTTTTGGTTGCTTCTATGATAGTTTACTACAATTTGAACAAAAAAAATAGTAAAAAAATATTTTTGAGTGAAAAAAAATCGAAAAAAGATCCATTTTTGAATATTTTTTTAAATGTCCGCAATTTTGTTTTTCTTTTTAAGAATTTTCGAGTTTTCTAGTAAAGTATTACGTAGAGCACTTTTTTTATAAATCCTTCTCGAAATTTATATTTCAGATTTGCCGTTCCAGAGATTAACTGTCTGTCGTAGAGCAGAAATTTTTTGGACGAAAAATTTTTGGCGCCGTCTTTAAAATACACAAACAATGAAAAAAAATCTTCAAATTTATATAATCTTCAAAAGTTATATAATAATATAAAAAAAATTTGATTGTCATATATAATAAAAGAGTTTTTTGCATTCTAGACGGTAATAGTACCTTAAATAAGTCATTAAGTAACACCAATATTTAAAATAAACCGTCTAGTATCCACGACACTGGTTGTAAATTTTGATGATAATAATAGTCATGTAGGTAATAGATTTTAGTGGTGTTGACGGAGGGTAGCAGAAAAGCGGGTTGATTGTTTTTGAAAGTGTGTACTCACGTGCCACTTCTGTTTAATGTTTTACAGATAATTACCGGCTAAATATATGTTTCAACAGGCGAGCAGTGCTGTTTTTGTCGATTTTATGAACTTTCATCAATTATTTAGCTTTTTTTTAAAGTAGCATTAGGGATAGGAAGTGCTTCGAAATTACAAGTAAAAATACGTAATAAATATTATAAAAAAGTATTAAAAAATTACTCATAGCTTTTGTTAATCCCTTCCAAAAAACTTTCTCCGGCAACAATTTTCATGTTTCAGATTTGAAAATCTCACCAGGTGTACACATTCTTAGAAAAACACGATTTTAATAAATCAAATTTTTACTTCTTGACTTAAAAAAAAAATAAAAAACATTGGCAAAAAAGACTAACTTTTAAGGAAGGCGAAAAAGTTTATTTTTGACTGAATTATCTAAATTTTATGTGGGCATCGGTTTAATTTCACAGATCATGGGAAATACCTTAGAAATGTTATATGGACGACATAGAATACAGAGTTAAATATTAAAGTTAATACAAGATATATGGAATATAGGAATAATGCCAAAATAATGGAAAATTGTAGTTATATACCCTACACATAAGAAGGGAGATAAGTTAGACTGCAATAATTACCGGGGAATCTGTGCCGTACCCAGGGGGGGGGTTGGGGGTTAACCCCCCCCCCCAGGGCATATAAAGTAAACAATATATAAAGAATAGTAGAAAAATGTAACTTGTCTTTCACACACAATACAAAAAATCCAAAACGCTGATTAAAAAATCAAATTACCACTTTAAATATGAAGAACACAATAATTATTGTATAAATACGCAATAATTAATAATATTTTTCATTATATTTAGATATAGATACCTAATATTAGGCTTATAAAAAATTAGACAGAACGAGTCTGTGGACTATCACGGGTTGTGTTCCTCTGCATGTGTTAGAGCAGTAGAAAAGAAAAGAGACATCTCTATGGGAGAAGAAAGCATTTGACAACAGCTATAAAAAAGAGAAAGGGAAAGATCAATGGAAAAATGGCAAGAAGAGTGGAACAACAAGGAAGATGTTGCTCAGTGGACAAAGATGCTCATCCCGAGCCTAAGGGACTGGGTAGATTGTCTGTTTTAGGGCGTATCTTCATAGGTTCAGAAAGACAGATGCAGATAAATGCCTATACTGCAAATATTCCGACACTGTTACTCACACAATGCTGGAGTGTAATAGATGTACAGTGGAGAGAAACAGAATGTATAAAGAAATAGGTATGAACCCTGTGACTGTAAAAGATGATCGTAAAGATGACGGGAAATACGGAGGGATGGAATAGTGTTCACAATTACATCCAAGCAGTCATTAAAAAGAAAGAAGAAGAAGAGAAATATCAACCGGGCTAATGGCAGAGATAAGATCTAATTACTATTTTAATGGGAATAAGTCGCAATTGAAGGTTAAAATAAGTTTATTGACGTTTGAATTTTTGATCTTTGATCTTGCACTGATAACTTGTTTATACTCCAACAATTAATATAAAAAAGAATAGCGGTTGGTACAGAAGTACATCTAGCCTTCATCGACTTAGAAAAGGCGTATAATACAGTTCCAAGACTTAAATTGTGGCAAGCTTAACAACAACTCGACATTAGTCCATACCTTTTAGGAATAATCACAGAAGTATACAGGGATAACACTACTTACCTAAAAATCGGATATAGACTATCAGAGCCAATAAAAGAAACTAAAGGACTAAAACAAGGATGCAGTATGTCACCCTTACTGTTTAATTTATATATTGAGGCACCCTCCAAAATTGGAAAAACCACTGCCAGGGAATGGGAATCCCCATAGGAAATGACGTACTCTTCATCCTAAACTTTGCGGATGACCAAGTCATCCTAGCTCAAGATTCTTATGATCTAGAATTTATGATAAAGTGTCTATAGAGAGAATATTTAAAATGGGTGTTACAAGTCAGCATGAAGAAAACAGAATATTTACTTAATTATCAGTTCAGATGCAAGGTTTGAAGTGTTGATAGACGAGGACGTGGAAATCAAACAAGTGAAAAAATTTAAATATTTAGATCCACTCATTGCTAAGAACGGCTTGGGAGAAACCGAAATTAAACACGAAGTAATCAGGGACGTAAAATTGTAGGATGTCTGAACTCCTTATGGTGGGATCACCACATTTCCAAAAGGAACAAAAAAAGAATAGGGCAAACCATGGTTGAATCAGTTCTTTGTTCTATGGCTCTGAAGTATGGACAATTAATGCAGACCTGAAGAGAAGATTGTTGACAGTTGAAATGGATTATTTGAGAAGAAGTGCTAGAATATCAAGGCAGGAAAGGAAGACTAACGAATCTATAAGAAATAACATGAATGCTACAGAAACGGTCATTGACAGAATAGAAAGAAGAGGTTCAAAATGGTTTGGACATCAATTGAGAATGTCTGACAAACGTTGGCCCCAAAAATTTCACAAATCGAAGCCCCCTGGAAGAAAAAAAAGAGGTAGACCTCGACGCTCTTGAAATAAAGGAATTAGAAGAGCGATGGAATCGACAGGTTTGGAGGAGGAGCATGCCTTGCACCGGGAGGATTCCCGGAGAAGAACGGGAATACGGCGATAGCCGTCTTCAAAATGTATTGTATTTACAAGTTCGATTAATGTCAAACGTCAATAACCTTATTTTAACCTTCAATTTTGGCTTATTCCCATTAAAATAGTAATTACTTTAAAATGCCACAAGAAAATAGCTTCAGAACAATAGATAAGATCTAGATAAGAGAAGGGAGTGTTCCAAAAATGTCGTCAGCGTTACAGTGGCCATCCCACTTTCGGAGTACGGTACGTGCGACAGTCAACTGCGCATAAGTAAGAGAGGGTGGTTTTAGTTGGTAGGTAGGATAATAGATACCTGAATCTTTGGAACTGCTATCTTTAGTACTTTAAATTAAACTAAAACCCAAATTGTAGGGACTCAACATGGAGGTAGCATAAAAAAAATTCAAAACCCCCCCCTAAGACAAATTCTGTGTGCGTCACTGCCGGGGATATAACGTTAGATACAAATAATTTAGGAAAAGGAAAAGGAAAGGAAAGCTAAACAATATAATTAAACAAACAACAGGGGATTATCGAAGAGGAATCAGAAAGGATAGGTCAACTATAGACCAAATATTTACAGTAAGGCAAACGCTGGAAAAATTCTAAGCACAGAATACCGAACTGCATCCTTTTTGTAGATATATTACTCAATAATTAGAAAATAATTAAACAGTGCAATACAAGAGTTTAATGTGCCAAAAAACTAATCATATTAATTATCAATATAAGAATGAACCACAAAATATATCGAATATTTAATAGGCCGACAAAAGAAATACGAAGTAAACGATTGAGTTGGTTGTAAAAACAAGCAAAGGAAGGAAAAACATTGTAAACTATAGTCAAGGAAGCTAAATATACATGACACGCAAATAATATCCTCAGAGAAAACAAACTAGGAAGTAACGATTTTAGATATAGAACCTTGGACTTTTTAAGGAATTATGCATGTAGCTGGCCTCCACAATATGTTAAACTTTAGAGCCTAGAAACCCTAACCATGGCTCTCCATGTGCTGTCAGTGGTCGCAGATGATGATGATGAGAAACATTATAGTGAACAGTGTGAGTGAACTGTCAACATATTTTAATGTCAGTAAAACTAAGAATAAATAGTAAAAATAAATATAAATCATACGTCAACAGAAGAAATCACAGAAACTTTTGCTGACATTTACGAACAAAATTCAAACAAAAACAACTACTCTCTAAGTTTTCTTTAATATAAATTGAGAAATGAATATAAGGAGATACAGATCGCAGAGGACAAGGGTGGCTACATGAACTCTAATTTCACTAGAAGAACTAGACGGTGCATTGTTTGGCATAAAAAAACTCTTCTCTGGTTCTAGATGATATACCAACAGGTTTTTTTCAAAAACTAAGCTCAAACACTACAACGTATCTCCTTAATGTTCTGAACCAAATATGAATACAGCACAACTTACCAAAATCTTGGTCAGAATCATATATTATCCTAATCCCCAAACCTCAGAAGATTATAAACCGCTGCCTTACATGCTTTCTGGAAAATGAAAAAATTCTAATCCCTGAGCAGAATGGCTTTCATCAAAATAGATCAACGACTGATAAACTAGTTTAGCTTGAACACAAAATTCAAGAAGCATTAATAGGTAAACAACACTGTCTAACTATTTTTTGGGATATTTCAAAAGCCTACGATTGCACAAGGAGATATGATATAACAAAAAAGTTTCTCTTCTCGGGTATTAATAAACGCTTTCTAAAATTTATTTAAAATTTGCTTTAACTCAGAACACTTAAGGTACGAGCAAATGGAACACTATCATCAACACGAATTCAGGAAAACGGAAAGATCGGTGTTAAATGTAACAATTTTTCTTGTTGCAATTAACGATATTTTAAATCAATTTCAACAACCAGTTATAAGAAGATTAAACACGGACGACCTGGTTCTCCAATTAAGAGAAAAAATCTAGAATACACCCAAAAGAATCCTTCAAAGAACATTAAATAATCTCCAGAAATGGTCTGATAAAACTTTACTTAGATTCTCTAACTAAGAATTTAAATGCCTGCTTTTCTCAAAAAAGCGAAAAGAGGATATCCAAGTTTAACGTTGAATGGTAACAACCTGACCGTTATAAAAGAAAAAGAAAAATCCTCAGTCTTACACTAGAAGCATTAGTTTGGAAATTCGCCATAAAAATCTAAAAGGTACTTGCTTGCCAATAAAGCATTAATATTTTGAAGATACCACCGAATTATCACTGATCTATCAAAATTTAATAAACATAAATGTTCATGTCCACCAACCGTAATTCTAAATCACAGATATTATGGATAGATTTAACAACTACTGACAGATCTATACAAATGCATTAAAAATAACGAATGGAGTGGAGGCAGCAATTTTTTCTAATACTCATATTGCTAACTTTAAGCTGCATGAAAACTGTACGCTGTACGACAACAAGCTGTACGTAATCATTCAAGCTCTAAAATTCATCTTCAAAAATTTTCGAGGAATATTATTTTATGAACGGACTTGTACAGCCAAAAGAAAATAGATACATGTACATTTTTGTCACTTGATTTGATGATTTTTAAAATAACTTTAATAATATTTATATCGATAAAAAGTAGTTTTTATGTACACAAATATAAACACTTTTCTTGTTTTTTTTTTCTTCTAAATCTGTTAGAACTAAAAACCGTTGGTCGTAAGCAACCTTGAAAATGTGATACCTACTCGAACTCATCCTTATAACCCTTTATCTTGAAATGTACACACATAGGCCGGAGGCGTAGGAAAATATTTATTTAAAGGGTTAATTTGTAAGTATCTACGATTATTAGTCATAAATATGTCATATATAGGATAGAAGCAATGGGATTTATATAAATATATACTTGAATATAAAAATCTCAGTTAAAAAGATCATTTCAAAATACTTTTCTTTAAGAATTATCAAAGAAACATAGTTATAAATATCCAAGCAGATTCTATAAGATAATAACGTTAAAATTTAATATTATCTTTAATACAATTAATAAATGTAATCAAAATTTTGCATGTAAATATTTTTTTAATATTCTCACTCATCTTCTTCTTCTTAAAGTTCCATCTCCTATCGGAGGTTGGATATCATAACGGCTATGGTCACTTTGTTGGCTGCTGCTCTGAAAAGTTGTAGTGAACTACAGTTAAATCATTCTCTAAGGTTCCTCAGCCAGGAGATGCGTCTTCTTCCTCCTCACTCTTCTTCCTCACTCACCTAATTAAACCGAAGATGGCACCAAGTTTCTGAAAAACAGTAGATATTAATAACAATGATACAATGTTAAAATATAACAAAAAAGAGCCCTTTTATGTTCTGCTATATGTTTGTTAAAGGTTTTACTAGTTTGACCGATGTAAGATTTTGGACAGTGGATACACTTAAGTTTGTATATACTCTTGTGATAGTGTTTTTGGTTTTGGCTCTTCTTGTTTTTATTACTAAGTTGTTGTTTGTTCGAAAAGCTTGTGTTATTTATTTTTTTTTATGTGTTTAGCTATTTTTATTGATATCTTGCCTTTATATGTACATCAACAAAAAAACATCAACAGATTGCCGCGTATGACGATGACATCAGCATTATATCTCGTACAATAGAAGAGGCGGCAGAAATATATTCACAATTAAATACAGGGGCAAAAGAGACCGTACTAGAAAAAAAAAATCGGTTGCCTGTAAAGTCGGTTTTACGGGCGAAGATTTTACGTGACAACGTCTTTTTCTCGGTAGAATATTTATTGATATGAATATTATTAAATTGCACAATAGGAACAAGGAATTGAATGAAAATAAGAATTGCACAAATTTTAACTATAGAAATATATTTTGTTTACTAAAACATTGTACATGTAAACTTAAACTTAACTAATTTCTATTTGACTGATTTTGTTGAGGATAGGACGATGATAGGAGAAATATGAAATGAAAGGAAGTGTTTCTGCTGTAATGTGTCTTGAACGCCAAGAACGCTCGAGAAAGACAGAGACACAAGCACGGAAGCACGCACCGATTCAACGCGCCTAATTCTCTAGTGCTGCGCGCGCAGCGGACCGATCATGTTTGAGTGGGAGAGAGACGCAAGGCATTCGCCGGTCCGGCGGGCCTCTCTCTCGTTCGGTGACTCACTGTAACAGACGTGAGCGGGCGTTACACTTTTTCATGAATGACTCCGAGCCACAACCTAATTTAAGACGTTGTCACGTCAATAAATAGTTAAAAGTAAAAAAAGCTAACGAAGGCAAGAGCTAGGGGAAACAGACGCACAATTGAATTAGTAAACGATATTGAAACTTTTGAAAGTTTCACATATTTGGAAGTTTTATTAAATTCGAATGGAACAGAAGAACCAGAAATTCAAATAAAAATAGTAAAGTGAAACAAAGCATATTTTTCCTTATCTTATCTCTAAAATTTGGCCCGCCTGCTGAAAATGTTAGCCACCCATCTAAATATACAGATGACAATCGACTAACCAAATAAAACCTTCCAAACCGAAAGGAAGAAGAAGTGTAGGATTCCTCTTGAAAAGATGAAGCCAGGTGTGATGCCGGAACACACAAGGTTATCAAAATAAATATAAAATGAACTAATCAAACTAATGAAAATTAGTAAAACAAATAAGATTGAACACAAATTAATTTAAATTTAATTAATTAAAAAAGTGAAATTCAAAATATGTATTAAACAGATGAAGGATGAATAATTTACTGACACTAATGTAACTACATATAATAAAATGAAACGAGATTGTAAAATTACAGGAATATGTTATAGTATTTTTATTTTCAACTACCTCACCTTCACCTACGCCTCTGACCTCACATATCTTACGCAAAAGACGCGACAAAGAGCCCAACGGACCTCATAACGGATGATCCAGTTGTATAAAGCAATATTTCCCACGGGCTTCCCCAACTTCTCTTTTCTCAATCCGCTACCCTTGTCCCTTTGAGTCAATGTCCCTTTTCTGATACCTACTTAAACATTCAAACCAAGGAACTGGTTCGGTTTCGCAAGATGTTCATTTTCATTTGACTTCCAAGGATGGGAGTAGCTGTGTGTGTTTGGTTAGTGGGATGAGAGGTCCCGAAGGTAACACATACGCGAGAAAAGATTCGTTGCTTGAGTTTGGATGAGAGAAACGTTTTTTATTGGCCTTAAATGATTTTTTTGTATATATTAACTAAAAGATTTTGTTGGAAGTTGTACTTTCGAAAATAGTTTTCATACACGACGTTGCAAACAGAAACTGCCTTGAAATGGTTGCAAGGATAAAATGAAAAAATAGTTTACATCTAAACTTGGTAAAGTCGTAGAAAATTTAGAGCGTAATACTGGAAATTGATATTCGCGACTTTTAAAATTCATAGGGCGCTGTGTCATATAATTTACACCCTATAAAAGCTGAAGAATGTGTGCTGTAGCTTTTATGGGGTCATAAACAAAATATTATTTAGGATATCGACATATCGCGGTTTGTTCGGGAATTCGTCATTTTGTTTTATTGGTAGCAGCAAGATATTGTAAAATATCGTTTACAGGAATGTCTACTAAAATGTGTTGACGTTTTACGAAAGAAACTAGTATAGCTGAAATAAATAAAAATTTTGAAAATCATCTAGAAAAAGTAATTTTTTGAATTTATTTAAACAGAATCCATTTTAAATGACAACTGGGATAACATTTATAGCTATTTGAATCAACCCTTGACTGCTGAAAGGTGCTTTTGAAATATCAACAAAATTTTGTACCTAATTTAGTTTCCGCTCATAGTTAGTCAAATTACGTTTTACCTAAAAACCGTCTACTATCAATTGAGGCGATAGCTAAAAGAAGGGCCTATCTGTTAAAAGTGTATTTGGAGTTGATTAAGAGACACAAATCTTTCTTAACTGTGTTGATACTTTCCTAAAAAAGTGTTGTACCAACATAAAAAACCGTGATATCGTAGAAAAAATTGGTAGACTGGCAGATAACAACATAAAGATTTCCATTCTGTGTTCTCCGGAAGAACTGATAGACCTATGGGTTCTTATTCTAGCCACCGCCTCAATTTAGATTTATTTTTTGAACAATGAACATTGATACACAATAAATGTTGCTGAGCTGAAAGTGCATATGCGTAGGCGGTTATGATTTCTAGAGGTCGCAATAATCAAAAGACAGACCCACTTTGTAAAAGGTTGAGAATACACTTAAAATCACATTTACACACATTTCTCATTTTAAAAGATAAATTGTTCCTATTTTCTAGTGAATTTAAGTAATATAAATTGTCACATAGTGTATTAGTGAATGGCTTGTTGTAATAAGTCTCAATAAAGATTTATTATTGTGCATTTTACCTCTGGTGCATATTAATTTAATAGTAGTTTTCTCAATCGAAGAAAAGTTATTTCAACCCATCTGATGTTCTGACATTAGACTATGGATCCGCACACGAACTTTTCTAGATCCAAAGATTCTTTAAACACAGATTGATCTTCATCTTATATTACTCGAAGATTGAATGAAATACGAACTATATCACTACACATATAAAAAAAATTAGTAGAAAAATCATTTTTACATGTTTCATTTGATGTATATATTGTGTTCAATTAACTAATTACTAATAATCTACTCTAAATATCGCATATCAATTATTTGATAAACTAAATTATAATAAGCAGAGTGTTTTCAATCTACATTAATAGTTTATATCAATGTCTAACCAGAAAATTGTACATAAAGGTAAATTTAGAGGTAATTGTGTTCCAAGTTTTAACTTAATATTAATAAAGTTCATCATTAACCTCAAATTAAACCCTTTGCTAGTTTCAACACGGCATTAATGAAACACTGATTGAAATGTAATATAATTATAAAACCGTTTCTGGAATAATCTCCACTTACGCGGTGTCCGAAAAATATTTAACATAACAAGAGAAACGAAAAATTACAAAGCTCCAGAACCAGGTGATTTACTTATCCAGTTAATTAAATATTTAAATATTGCACCATGGTAAAATACGAAAATATTTGTATATTTTTAATATTGGCTATAAAGACACGAATTATTCTAAATAATAAATTCCATCTTCTTCTTCTTCATGTGCCTTGTCCGTTCCGAACGTTGGCAATCAACATGGCTATTCTGACTTTGTTTACGGCAGATCTGAATAGTTCAGCAGATGACAATCCGAACCATTGCCGCAAGTTTTGGAGCCACGAGTGTCTTCTCCTCCCTGGACCCCTTCTGCTGTCTATTTTCTGCTGTCCATCTACAAAAAAGAAAAGAAGACCGATTCCAATAAAAATAAAAATCTTGAAAAATCAGAATGATATTGTATTTATAGAAACGAAAAAAGTGAATTTCGACCAGAACAATTTTGTGTTTGCAATAGATTTACTCTAAATAATGTAATAGAGAAGAAAGCAACATGCGGATTGGAACTTCACACTACCTTTATCTCCTTTTCTTCGGCAGACTTCTGCTGTAATAAATAGGTAACACTTGTCAAACTGTTTCATAACTAGGGTTTTTTTTTAGCTATTTTTTTAAGCCAGGGACATCATGTGCTTCTTGGTCTCTCGATTTTACTATATATTATAAGATGAAAGAATTTGTATCTATTGTGCCTCTATGTAGCTTTCTTTGTGCAGCTTTCCGCTTCTGTATGAGTATGATGAACCGACAATGTCTACCTCTTTAAAATAGAATTTATTTTTTAGTAAAGAATCAAATTATAGAGACAAGACAGTTAAGATTAGATTTCACGTATAGTGCCTCTTTATATTCCCTTATACGTATTTCGTCCTGGGAGAACTCATCAGAGCGACTGGTGACTGGTACACTACTGGTACTGGTTCTAAAAGCAAAATTAAATCATTTCCGACAAAAGAAATAATAATAAACTAACTTTAATAAAAACTCTACAGGGGTATCTGAGAATAAAACCAAAAAGGAGAAATTAAAAGATTCCTTGGTTGTCGAAACCACAGTTCAGATTTTTGCTTAAATTTGTGCCTTCTAGAATTAACAAAGCAAAACAGACCATGAATAAAGAAAATACTCCTTTTTAATTAAAGACGTCCAAATCGTCTAGCAAAACACACAAACATCTATACAAATGTACGTGCTGGTATTCTTGGAAATTCTATTCTCGGGCCTCTATTTATTGAGCTGTAGAACCTATTTAAAAAAAATAGTAATTTAGTCTTACGGGAGGATCGTTTACATTTCCCGGAGAATGGTATTCCATCTTATTATTCGCTTTCCATTCGACAGGGCTTAAACGAGAGATTTCCAGATAGATGGATTGTTAGAAGGAAAGCAGTTAAGTGGTCTTCTTCTGGTGGTGAATTAAGAAATAAACAATAACTTTATAACTATTATAGTCGACTACGATATTCTTTTAATATTACAAACTTCACAACAATATTTTTTAAATTTTTGTTTACAAAAATACAAAGAGTCCATCGTTATTGACAAGTTCATGATCAAAATCCAACACTGTCCCATAATTATTTGGTACACGAGTTATCCCTCAAAGTTTAATGAGCGGATTATAAATGTGGGTTTCACAATGAAACTGATATTTAAATATTTAAATGTCGAACATAAATGTAATTTACTTGATATTGTATAAAGTCTGACATTATTTAGGATTTAATGAGGTGTATTGATTGTTACGATTACAGGGAATATTCATATAACACAGGTAGAAAATTTTTAGTCGATAAATATTGCATTTACATGCAAATGATTAAAAGAATTAAAGCGATTTTTTTGGATATAATAAGACAATGAAGTCGACTTTATTTATTAACAAGTCAGTCACTTCAATGATACAATAATTTTTGTCTTTCATCTTCTTGTTATGCCCTATAAAAGGCATCGGAGCTATTTATAGCTATTATTTTATTAATTCCTTACGTTTTTTTAGTTTTTTAGTAAAAGTGTCATTTCTTTTATCGATTTTTTATCAAAGATCATAACAAATAGGACTTAGTCATCCGTCAAGCAGAAAAGGAATTCGACAGAAAAAATTAATGTGATGTGGACATATGAGAAAACTGAAAGAAAATTTAATACTACAAAAAGTTTCGAAGTGGACGTCAAAAAATTTAAGAAAAAAAAAGGAAGACAAAAACCAAATTATATTCAGGAAATAGGAAAGAAGCTTTTGAATGATGACGAATGGCAGGACCAAGAAGTCTGGAAATGGGAATAAGATATACGTTATTTTTGGTTGTTACAAACTGGGTAATTGGTCAACAAGCAATTAATTTTTATCTTAATTTTTTACGACTTACTAAAATTAGGAACCAATGCTATGATGTCCTCTAATAATCTCTAATAACAATTACTTAATACCAACGTAATATGCAACATTATATCTCATTATAGGACTAGACAAGCAAAACAAGAATTAGGTCCTTTTGAGCGTTGTTTTTATTTTATTCCATTAATATAGACTCTGCTCGTGACTTACTACTGTTTTCTTAATTATTTTACTAACAAGTAGAGGTTGCAATTGCTGGAACCAACATCCAGCAATCCAGCTGGATCCAGCGTTTTTTTTTCATGCTAGATCCAGCAAACTGTATTGCCAGTGGTCCTGCTTTTTCGTCCACATTTAGACTAAGGCTCACACATATATCAGGCGTTCTTGTTTTCTCGCTCACGCTCAGATAGCCGTCGCCATTTACAGATTGTTTTTTTCTCTACATGAGTTATACTTACATCTTATTTCACAGACGTTTTTTTTTCTTTTTAGATTTAATGCTGTTCCAGATATTACAATATCAACAATACTTAAAAATGTTTATTAAAAATTATAAAAAAAAATTGAGGGACTTTTTCACAAAACTGGATGAGGGGCGAAGTGCAATATGCTCTTCATGCTCAAAAAAATTGTTGATTAGCAACCGTTCAACAACAGGCTGAAAAGAACATCTGAAAAATAGACTGTATCAATGTCAACGTCAGTTCTTCAAGCTCCAGCACCAGCACCAATATAGCAGCTCCCAATGCCGCCAAAGCAACTTCGTCAAAAAATGAAAATAATTAGGAAGTAGTTCCGAGCAAAAAGTCCAAGAAGACTATTGATTCCTACTTTGAAAGAAAAATTTCTATGGAAGGTATTGTTACTAGAATGGTTTAAAAAGATGATTTTAGCTTAAGTTCATTTTGGACCTCATCCGATTTAAGATGGTTATTCGCAAAAAGTGGATTCCAATTGCTAACTTCTCCGAACACCATAAGAGCGAAAATTTACAGATATGCAGAAAAAGTCCAAGCAAATCTTATAAAAGAATTTACTAATTTATAACAAAAAGGACAAAGATTTTCGTTGAGCTTCGACAAGTGGACCTTCCAAAAATATCACAGATACATAAATCTCAATTTGCATCTTCACAATGCAGAACATGTTAATCTAGGTTTAATCAGAATTCTCGGCTCGTGAACTGTCGAACACTGCATTGAATTATTGACAGAACGGTTAAAGAGTTTTGGTTTATTGATTGAATTCGACACCATTGATATCACAATTAACAGCGAAGCCGTTATGATGAAAGTTGGCAAGCTTACGTCTTGCTATCAACAACTGTGCTATGCACATAAAATTCAGTTGGCTATACTATGAAAAGAAGCCTCAAAGAGACGTAAAACAAGTAGAAATAAACGACACTGATGAATATGAAGACGAAAATGAAGATATGGAGAGATAAAGACATCGTCGCACCGTCGCTACAGCGATCTGCTCACGAAAATATGAAAAGTTCAAAAAATCACCTACCAAAGACGACATGTTCTTGCAAAAATATCTCAAGGAAGAGAAAGGCAAGGAATTAAGTTTGATTCTTGACTGCCGCACCAGATGAAACAGTTAGCTCAGTATGCTGGAACGTTTCTACAGGCTAAAAATTTGCATCGATAAAGCGTTAATAGACATTGATTCTACAATACAATTCTCTGCTGACGAGTGGTCAATAATCAATGAGTTGATCAATCGCAGAACGGCGCCTCTCTGAAATTACAGCTATATTAGTGTACTTACAAAATCCAAAAGAGTATGACAAATGACTAAACAATCCACAATATTTTCCCATACCGGAAAATAATGCAATGCGACAAGACATGAAAAATTTGTTGAGTCGTATAAATAAACAAGTGATTTTGGGACCAGTGCAAACAGACATAAAGTAGAAGATGAGCCAGCTAATCTGGAGCCCGTGAATTTTACTTTAGAACAAGAACTAGAGATTGAATTGAAACGAGAGGGAGAAAACTTTTATAACCAAAAATAAACTGGTTCTCAAAAAGATTACGAAAAGATTTTGAAACAGAAAATGACCGTTTATAAAACCGGAGTAAAATTCGATCATTTGTCCATGATTTTAGGACTATTTGATGACCTTAAAACCGACCAGCGTAAAGGCTGAAAAGCCTTTCTCCACAACCGGCTATATGTACAGTTCTGTGCGAAATAGATTAGGCAATAAGACGATAGATTAGGCGGTAAGACGATAGATAAAATAGGTTTTTTAAGGTCTCGCTTTAAAAAAACTAAATAATTCATATTTCTGTTAATTAGAAATTTAGAATAAGGACTGATTAAGATCATACCATCAAAAAAAACTCGACCTCAGTAAGCCATGGAAGAAAAACATATTACACAAGCAAAGCTCTATGTTTCACTTCCATGGCTTACTGAGGACGAGTTTTTTTAGAACTTCATGATAATTGTAGCATTTATTCTAGTCATTTTAAGTTAAAGAGAGGTAAGATTGATTGCGAATTGCGACTGATTATACGTCCTTTTGATTCACCTAAGATAATTTTTATTTTGAGTTTTTAATTAGTTTGTTTGTAAAAAGCTTAAATAATAAATGAACAAAAAAAGCATTAAAATCGTGTTTTTATTTTGATTCCAGATTTTGTTGGATCCGCGCTAGATGCAGCTAGATTCAGGCCAATTTTGCAAAAATCCAGCTGGACTGAAAATGCTGCTGGATTGCAAAAGCTCCTTGTCCAAATTGCGATTAAGAATTTTTGGACGACATCTATATTACTCCTGGCATGAAATTTGTTTGTAGACTAATAGTTATAAGTTATATAATTTATACAAGGAAATTTATATATTTCGCCAAGCATCCGTTACACTGTTGGTACCGAATATCAAGTTCTTCTTCTTTTTAAAGCACAATAAAAAAAGCTTGCATTTAAGACTGGAATATCAAATTATATCAGCAAATAACACTAAACTATAACTGAATATGCAATAGTAATAAAAAATAAATAGAACAGATGTTTGAACTTGACGAATTGACACATCGCGCAATACGTAAGCAGCTTTTACCGTTTGTTCATTCTCTCCCAAATACAATCACCGCCAAATCGTACAGGCTCCTGTAATGGCTCCACGTACTCACCGGTGTTTACTATCTTACACCTTGAAATCCGGTATATCCCTAATAACCATAAAAAATCTGCTTATGCCTAAAATGCCGCCAATTTACCCTCACAGTTCTCACCAAACCTGCTCATCCATCGAAAAATCAAAAGAAATATGCCTTCTGCTCTTCTTGCATAAGAAAGGGGCCTTTAACTATTCCTCTGTAGTCGCAGCACTGGACTGGCTCAATGTGAAATATATGAAATCGTTGGAAATTACTCCATTAAGTCAACGTAAAAGTATTATATAAAATATTTTATTTACATATAATTTATCTAAAGATAAAGTCAGAAAATAACTGAAAATAACAGTATTGTATTTAACAAATATTTCTTCTTCGATGATTCATTGATTAATTGATTGATTTATTTATTTGTTCAACTACTTTACAAAAGGCAAAGTCACGGTAAGCAATTCACTGGATGTTCTGAAATGAGTCATATATTCTTCTGAGCAGTAAAATCAATGTCTCGGCAGATCATTATCCCCATACTCAAACAAGGGAAAAATCCTAATTCCGTTCACTCATATAGACCTATCTCACTTATGTCTTGTGTACTGAAAACTTTGGAACGGATGATTAAACATAGATTGGAATGGTGGTTGGATAAAAAGAAGTTACTTCCAGATTTGCAGTTTGGGTACAAAAAGGGCTGTGGTACCATAGATGCCCTTGCCACATTGGTAACGGACATTCAGAACTCCTTCTCAAGTAATATTTATTTACCGACAATAGTATTAGATATAGAAGGAGCATATGATAGTGTTTGTCTCGATATATTAATAGAAAAATTAATAAAAAATTTTCATATACCACCACAATTGGTAAACACTATTCTTAACTTTTATTCGTGCAGAAAAATTTACCTGAGAACAAACAATAATAAACTTATAGGTCCTCGTTATAATAAACAGGGACTACCGCAGGGATCAGTTTTAAGCCCTCTATTGTTTAATATCTATACTGCAGATTTGCATAACATTTCCAATAAAAATCTCAGCTTTAAAATAATACAGTATGCTGATGACTTTCTTATGTATTCTTCTACCAAAAAATACGATAACTGCATTCAAACTTTAGAAAAAATACATGATAGATCCAAAAATTGGTTCAAACACAATGGGTTTGAAATTGCATCAAGTAAATCAAGTATTACTATTTTCACTCGACACAATATCCCAAAAATAAATCAGATAAAATTGAATGGGTATGATTTTAATTTCAGTTCTTCAATTAAATATTTGGGAATGATTCTCGATCGCAAGTTAACTTGGAAACTTCACGTTGAGTTTATGTTGGATAGATGTAAGAAGGGTCTAAATTTCCTCAAATCAATTACAAAAACATGGTGGGGTGCAGATGTGGAAACTTCTTTGCTTTTCTTCCGATCTTATATTGGATCAATTATCGATTATGGATGTATATTATATGGTTCAGCAAGTAAACATATTCTGAAAACAATAGATGTGTTTCAAAACGCAGCATTGCGTATTTGTTTGGGTGCCATGAAATCGACGCCTATTAATGCTCTACATGTGGAAGCTCTAGAAAATCCCTTGGGCTATAGAAGAGAATACCTCAGTCAAAAGTTTGTTATTAATATACAAAATCGTAACACTACTCTCTACTCAAATATCAGAAAACTGAACGAAGAAGATTTAACTAATCGATATTGGAGACTTAAGAACTCACCTCTACTTTGTGAGGCTTTTAGAAGTCTGACAAATTTTGATTATGACTTCAAATCAGAGGATAATCTTCACATCGAACATTTTTATTCGTGCTGGCAACCCATTACTGTGATACAACCGAATTACCATGTAAATTCTTCTGTTAGCTCGAATATTTTGAGGTCCTGTTTATCTAGTCTGTCAGACTAGTTATTTATACGGATGCCTCAAAGTCTATGTTTGGTACTGGGTGTGCTTTCTACATTCCATTAACTAATACTGAAAAACTTTGTCGACTAAATCCTAGTTTTTCAATCTTTAGTGCTGAAGCTGTAGCAATATATGAAGCATTAAGATACTTTGAAAACACTCAGAATACATCTGTTACAATAGTATCTGACTCATTGTCTGTTATGTTAGCCATTGAAACTTTAAGTTTTCCTAGTAACAACTCAAATATATATATCTTTCAAATTAAAAAACTTGTTTATGACCTTCATAAAAACCGAAGAGTTGTTCATTTTTTGTGGGTTAAAGCACATATAGGTCTTAAATACAACGAACATGTTAACCTATTAGCTAAAAAGGCCATTGACACCGAAACGCAAGCTGATCACCAAATCTGTAGACAAGACGCATTAACAATAATTAAAAATAATATCAATAGTAAATGGAAACAATCTTGGCATATATATAGTACGCAGTTTTCCTCGCAATATGCTTCTATACAGCCTTTAATCCCAAGTGATTATTGGTTTAAAAATTATTCTGTTCCACGAAGGTATATAACATCCATAATTAGAATAAAATTTGGACACGCCTGCTATCCTAGTCATCTGTCCAAACTAAAAATTGTAAATTCAAATTTATGTCCAGACTGTCAAAAAGAAGGTGATCTAAATCACATTTTCTTCGAATGTAAAAAATACACAAAACAAACTGAAGATCTAATAAAAAATTTAGTCAACATCAAAATTTTTCCTCCGTACAATATGTGCTATCTACTATCTCTAAATATAAGAGCTGTAAATGAATATTTGATGGAATTTATTTGCAAAAGTAAGCTTAATATTTAACTGTAATCAGAATCCTAACCTCTGTTTTACTCCATTTGTTATTACCTTTTATCCGTGACCCAATCTAGTTTGTCTTAAAAGCAATGTCTTGATGGGTCCCTAGACGAGAAACGAGTGTCCATGTTTTATCTCTATCCTATCCTTAATAATAATTTTAATGCTTAAAATTTGTAATTTGTCAACAAGAATATCAGACTGCTTTATTAAATGGGCCTGTTTTCTGTGAATTTCAGTCAGAACTTGAAATATCAACAGAGTAAGTAACGGCATAATTTTGAATTTGATAAAGAAAGGTCAGCAGTGTTTTAGATAACTAACCCTTACTAAAATCCTGATAGATTTTTTTGCATTTTAAAAATTTGAAGTGCATTTGTCGAATCGTCCCATATGATTAACCTTAGCTTTTTTTAGTTGTGAGATATGAGCCGACCAGTTCAGTCTATTATCTATGGTTATTCCCAATAGTTCAACAGTCTCTTTGTTATCTACTTGCAGATATAACCAAGTTTTACATTTTGTCAGAGTTAAGTTTCAGTTTGTTTGCAGCAAACCATGTGTTAGATTTAGTAGAAACTTCCTCGTGGGACATTTTTAAATCATCACTATTTGTTTCTGCTATAACGTATGTCGTATCTATGTGTCTATCGATTTGTACTAAGACATGAATTTAGGCAAAACGTTTACATAAATAATAAACAAAAGAGGTCCTAAGACTAAACCTTGTGGGACCCCATGTTTTATGGATCGAAAATTGAAGAGATGACCTTTGGACACTACCATCTGGTGTCGACCACATAGGTAAGAAGCTACAAGCTTAAGAGGGATACCTCTGATTCCATAGTAATTTAATTTGTTAAGCAAAATGTCCTGTGGAACGTGTCATAAGCTTTCGACAAGTTGCAAAGAGAAATTGCTGTGCGATTACCGCGTTCAAGCCCCTCAATCACCTCGCTCACAACGGAATATATCGCGTTCGTAGTCGAACGAGCACTTCTGAATCGATATTGTGAGTTGCTAAAATAATTATTGGACTCAAAATAGGAATATAATTGTTGTTTTATAACCTTTTCCCAAAGGAAAAAATAATGCTTATGGGTCTGTAATTGTCAGTGTTTGAGGATTCAACTTTTTTGTAGATAGGTAGTACTTTTGAGTATTTTAGTACTTCCGGAATTACTCCAGTAGTAAAAGGTGTTAAAACTATTTGGTAAATTTCTTTTACAATCTTGCTAAGAATTTCATTAACGTCCCTACAATTTTAATTATTAAGAAACTTAATTATTTAAGAGATCTCTTCTTCCACAACCGGGCGCAAAAAAAGGACTTGCTCGGAGAAGGATAATTTCTATAACTGAAGAGAACATCGATGTTAATAGTAAGTAGGGATGTAATTATATTCCCTGTAATTGTAATAGAAAATTAATTTATTTCGTCTGGTGGTATATCAGGTTGTACCTACCTGGATCTTGTATTATTTTTTCGAAAATTACTATTTTCCAGCAGTCTCTAGGTTTATTATTGAAATTATTAATAAAATGACGTTAAGCTGACTTTTAGCATTTTGTAGTTGCCGATTATATTCAAATTTTGTTGTTTATATACTTTGAACATATAGGGATCCTTAGTGGCATCTGCAATGTGTTTTATAAGACAAAGATTAGATATAAAAGACCTTAATTCTTAGTTTTTATAAGTTTCTGTTAGAAAGAACGTCAAAAAATCAGGATCATTATTGGTATCATAAAAAAAGTCTATCTTTATAGAAATTTAGTTCGATGGTCAGAAAAACATGTGTCAAATACGCCCACTCTGTAGATTTTTTCCTACATAAATTGAAACTCCACCTTGTTTCTTTTTTACCCTACATAAAAAATTAGCTAATGCAAAGCCAGAGATGCTAATTAATTTCTACTGATGCTAAATCATTCTTTTTCAAGATCAAAAGAATTTAATATGACAAACTCATCTCAGAAAACTAAAACAATAGTTATCTCAACAAAGAACCGACCAAATGTAAAATAAAAACTGATGGTATCAATATTAAACAAGTAATGGAAATAAAATACCTTGGAATTACACTGTTTAGCTATGTAGACCTGGACAAAGAAGTGAGAGAATAAGTACAAGAAGCAAATAGACTGGCAGGATGTCTTAATAATACTATATGGCGAAACAGACACATTAACACTGACATGAAGTCAAGAATTTATAAATCAAATTTAAGATCAATAATGACATGCCTCAGAAACAAGATCCGATACAGCCACAACACAAAGGCTACTGGAAACGGCAGAGATGAGAGTACTGAGAAAACTTACAAGAAATACGCTGAGAGATCAAAAGAAAAGTAAAGACATTAGAAGAAAATGTAATTACAGTGTATAAACGAATGGGCACTGAGTAGAAATAAAGAATGGAATAACCCCATAAGCAGAATTGGGGAGACCCGTGTCGTCAAAAAATCAAGAGATAAGTCACCAATCGACAGAAAAATTATGGGACGATCGCGCAAAAGATGAAGTGATAACATTCCCCTTTAGGTAATAATTCGCCAATGAACAAGCAGAATTGCTTATAAAGAAGAAGAAGATATAATGGTTTAAATTTAAACATTCACCATATAAGTCCATAATAAATTGATGTGACTTTTAACATACACAAAAAAAAACATATCTATGTCTTCTATTACCATATCGAGTTTCAAGAATGTTTTTGCCTCTACTATGATACCTTTTCTTGTCAAATAAGTTTTGATAATTTTGACATATGAAATTTTGAATATTAAGTCATTTAGTAGTTGATGCTGTCCAGATTTCAAAAAAGAGTAATAAGGATTAAATATACTTGTATTGAAATATATATTTAGAAATTTGTACGAGGTAATAACAAAAAAGCTGCCATTATTTTACTACACAAAATTAATTATCTTGCAATTTTCACTTTATGTATAATATTAGTAGTTATTTTGTTCTACGCTTTGATTTCAAATTGAGAAATTCCGCTCCTGGCCATATTAATACGCATGGGGACGTATTATCGTGAGAAAATTTTCCATGAGGGTGCCTCTGCCCATTTAACTCCAACAAGTAGCGGTAGGGTAGGTACGTACGCCCTTTGTCCATCTATTTACTAGAGAATTCCAGAAGTGGGGCGACATATCGTTCCATATAAAAACGGCAAAATTTTTCAAAACACCATTACGATTTGACTGCTACAGTGTTCAACACTAGGGCCTTTGCGGTCTGTCTACGAGCTTTAATGTTGAGTTGAATTTTTTTGTTTTTCACTTGTTGAGTTTTTGTTAAGTTTACGTTATGGCGCCTGCAGTAAAGAGTACGGTTGTTGCGGAGAGTTGGAAGATGATGTCTTGGTGCCAGCAAGTAGAGTAAGTATATTTTTAATTAGTTGAAGATTTTGTTTATAAAAATTTATTGCAAGTTTCTTATTTGAATATATTTTGTTGAATATATTATTGCTTAATACTGATAAATGATGGTAGTACACTTTATCCTTATCATCTACGTATTCAGCTCCTTATGTAGATTATTTTGTTGTGACATTTCAGAACATCAGGTATAATATCTTTTCAAATAAAACACTTTTCGTTAGGTAGGTACATCATGAACTTCGTTTCAGTTAAAATTTTATATGTTGTTTTTTTAATTTCTTTTACAACTTTTTAAAACATTCTTTCTAGTTTTCCTTCCCACCCTTTCTAAGATATTGCTAAGGACATTAAGTTTATATCATGGTACTCTCTTATTTTTTGTATTTATCTTCAACCTATTTGTCACTACTTTCAAATTCTAACTTCAAATTCAAATTTCAGTACTTTTCAAGTACTGTTCAATCACAAAATAAACCCCTTAATTTGTAATCTCTTATTAATATTATCTTCCCTATTTTTTGCGACGTGAACAGATAGTTCAACACTGAGGTTAGACCAAGCCAATCTGATAGCCATACTTAATTTCTTATTTGTAAACATTGACTTGTATTTTATAAATCCTTTTCAAGCTATTTCAATTCTGACCTTTCTCTCCTCATCTTGATCTAACTGTGAGTTTATTAGGTTTACCCCCAATGTCAGTTGTATGTTGTCAATAGTGGTTTTCGAAATCACCTTGTATTTGGTTTTGTCTATATTTATTTTTAGTCCCATCTTTTTTGTTTTCTCTGTTAATGATCTCTACAAAATCATTTGCAAAGCTTATGTTGTTAATAATGTTTTCTCCAATCCTTACACCTTCAGTTCTTTCTCATAGTGCCTGCTGAAGTATTAGTTGGGAATACACATTAAATAATTTTGGCGACAACGCATATCTATTTCCGACTCCTCTTTGAATTTCTACTTGGTTTGTCTCACTATCTTCCATTGTTTGATTGTAGGATAGATTTAATTAAATTAATATCCTTGGATTCTAGGTGTATGTGTTTCAATGAATGTGTAAGTTTACCATATTGAACTCTGTCAAACGCTTTATGTAAATCTATATAACATATCAATACGTTTTTATTATAATTCTTGCATTTTTTTAATAGTACCGTCATTGCGCACAATGCCTTTCTTGGTCCGATTCCGCTTTTAAATCCAAACAACTGTTCTTCACATTTTTGATATATACGCTGTTAAATAATTGTGAGTAGTATTTTTAAAGTGTGGCTCATGAGGCTAATTAATCGGTATTTATCACGAGATTCAGAATTATTTTTCTTGGATAATCATTCATCAGGAATTTGATCGTTAAGGTATATTTTAATAAATAATTTAGATACACATTCTATATTTTCGTCAATCAGCATTTTTAATATTTCTGCTAGAATTTCATCAGCACCTGGCGCTTTATCACTTATTGAGTTTTTAATTGCCTGTTTCACCTCCTGAAGTAAGGTCATTCAATTCTTCCCTATTATCTGTGAATAAGTCCTTGATGTATTTCCCCCAAGTTTGTTGTTTTTCTTCTGATATGGAGTTTCTTATAACTTGTGGTATTCTCTTGTGTATTACTCGTAATTTTTTTTATGTAGTTTCTTATGTATGTTATATTTGTCCTGTTTTATATTAAATTCTTCTATTTCTTTGTAATTTTCTTCAATCTAGAGTTCTTTAGCTTCCTCAATCTACGTTTCTACTAGATTTCTTATTTGCTTGTATGTCTATTCTTAAATTCTCGGCTTTTTTTATTAATGTGACCTGTTATGTGTTGCTACATTTGCTCTGTCTTTAATAAGTTCATGTCTGGTTTGGCATTTTTTTGTTTTGAGTTTTTTTTTTAGTTTATTTTTAAATTTGGCTACAAGCAAAGTATGGTCGGTGGTGATATTTGAACCGGGGAAGGTTTTTGCACTTAAAATATTTGATTATGTAGTCTATGTGATTTCTGATACAATGATCTTTATTGTCTTGTGACGATTTCCACGTATATAATATGTGTGTTGGTAATTTAAACCATGTATTCATAACAATCCTGATCTGTTGTTGACAGAACTGGCGTAGTCCATTTTCACTTATGAATTTTTCAATTTTGCCTTACACACATACCTTACACCCTATAACCCATTTATATACCTTTAACTAACTTGCATATTATTTCAGTTACACCATGGAGAGGTACTTGCCCACCTAGATAGCTGTCTACGATCCACTCAGTTACCCAATGTTAAGTTTACGTTATGAGTATATTTTATATGGACCTACGTTGACCCACCACCGTTTGGAGATCGAAATTGGAATACACACCACCCATTGGACGTTAAAAACAGCAGTTGAAGTCGAAAAGTAAGGTAATCGCTAAAGTATCATTGAAATTGTTGGAGTTGTTACTGTTATGTTTGTGTTTGGCCGCCACAGTCTCGAAGTTGGAGTTCATGAGACGTGACGGATTGTTAATGTTATGTTTGATGAGATGGGAAGATTAAATCGTCTTAGAATTACCATCGAGCTCACTCGAAATTGACACAAAATTTTTGAGGCTTTGTTTTATTTGTTTTACTAGAAGAATACTGACAAATTTATAGAGGTTGTTAAGTTTGTTGACAGGCAGAAATGTCTAAGTAGTGAAGATTAGAATCACTATGTTTTGACTTTGGAGCTAACTCAAAAACACCACGATAGAAACTCGGCCTGTCAAATTTGTTCCGTATAAAGTTCTATCAGTTTCTGTTAAGTTTTAATGTTTGTTTTTTGTTTCAAAAGACCCTACAGAAAGTTACACATTTGAACGAGATCTTGTTATAAAATGTAGTTGATTGTTAAGTTTTTAGGGATTATAACGTAACTGGACATAGTAGTAGAGTACACATAGATCTTTTAGTTATACGTCAACAAATGACTGTTTACGTTCATGGAAGAATAACACTTTCATATAGAAATTATAATTTATTAGAGCCTCAACAGCATATTTATTTGATGTAGTTGATTTTAATAAATAATATATAGTGAATGACTATCGTGTATATTATTTAACACGAGTTTGTTTTGGTATGACGTCAGACTATATTATTTCTGCATTGATTATACATATTTTTTTATCAAATCTTGTTATTGTATTTTAGACAAAATTCTTAAAATGATTTTAATTTTTATAGAATACGAACGATCTTTAAATGGCGTTTTTATTACTATGTCCAGTACGTTTTGTTAATCATCGTTTTTTCTTTATTACTTATTTTTTTATATCCATTTATATTGTCTTTTGGCTACTAGAGTAAGATAAAAGAGGTACATACACAAAAATGATATAATCTTGTATCCAAATTTAAATTCAATGTATTTATTTGAGTTTTCTTATATTTTTTTAACAGCTAGCTATATTTTTCTATTACTACCAAAAAAATCAACATTTTTGCACGTCTTTCCCCACATATTCAATAAATCTTAAACCAGAACAGTAGGACCATTTTATATTGTTTAAAATATACTCAAATTTAGGATTATAATCATGTTGAATTGGTAAAAGTTTTTCATAGCATTCTGTTTGGTTTTGTCTTGTATTTTATTGTTACAGCCTTCTTCTATTACACAATATAATACACTATTATTAAAAATTCGTCTTTCTATTCATGTAATTATTTCGTTAAAGCAATATGACCTCGCTGAATCTGTTTTATTCGATTGACATAAATTTCCAGTTTATTTATTTATCGTAATCGATATATCTGAGAAAATTTATCGTATTTTCATTTTTGTTTATATTTAACCCAATTATCAGTAGTAATAGAAAAAAATATCTGCAGGTCTTGTTAAAAAATTCTTCAGTCTCCGTGAGTTAATTTTATTTACCCAGTAACCTCTTTTGTCTTATAAAATTTGTTAAAATTTGTCACAGCTGCAGAGAAACCAGGTAGAAACTGTTTTGAATGTTGATCTTAAAAAGGTTTATACATAGTCAATAAAAATTAAAAGTATTCCAGTATACTATTTGATTAATGAATGATAAAATGCCTGCGTTCTCTAGTATTTTTTTCATTAATTAAAGAATAGTTTTTAATATATAAAAATATCTTTCGTTGGCTATGACATTATACCCATGACTCTAGTTTCAAAATTTTTCTTTGATACTTCTATACAGTTCTATAAAATTCTTCAGTTATGTTTTGTGTTGATTTTTTTAGGCCATGATTATTTTATGTTGAATTCTAAAGTTTGTCTTTCAATATCCTAAATTATTTTCCTTGTTTATGTTTTTTTAGAACTAATTTTTGATTCTGAATATTTTGATAAAAATTTTCGTTAAAATTTAATACATGGTGTTACTTTGATAAAAAAAAAAGTTATTTTGTTCGGTTAATCATATCAAATGTATAAAATATATTAAAAACTATTTTTTTTTTCTTAATTTATCTATTTAAAATATCGTTGTCTTTTGGATTTCGATCCAGAAATGCTAAAAAATCGGTATAGAATCTTTACAAAACATGTAATGAATAGGATATTTGCAGTTTCAAACCTAAACAATGAGTTGGTTTTTTTGATGTACTTACTAGAAATAGTACTTGTATCTCAGTAGAAATCTATTTAAAAAAAAAACATTAGTACAAAATTTTGATAAAATCCAAAAGCAAAATTTAGTATTTTGTATGACAGATATTACTATATAAGTCAGACAGTGGGCAAATTATATTTTTTTTTTTTTGACAATTATATCGAAATTTTTTTAATTTTACATTATTATTTTATTGTATTTATAATTTAAATTTTTTCGGTCTTTTTTTATTAAATTTTTTAAATGTATTTTCTATTAAAAGTCCGCAGTGGGATTAAAAAAATTATTAGGGCAAAATTAAACTGAAATAAAAGATATTACTATTTATTTTCAAAGTTTCTAATAGATCATTTCATTTATTTAATTTTTTTATTGATTTTACGTTCTATTTTTAAATAAAAAATAACCAAATCGAATAAAATGCATATTATATAAACTGCCAGGCATAAGTTAGGCATATAGCTGAAAATTAAATAAACAATAGTAGAAAAAATATATAACTGTATTGCATAAGTCAATTAAGTCACTTATCAGCATCAACAATTATTACCAGTTGTTTATTTTTTTTATTCGAAGAAATAAATAATTAAATTAAATTAAATTTATATAAGTTTTTTATAGTTTGTTACCGCAGTTTGTTTTTTATTAACAAAAACAAAAACATTTGAAAAAACTACTCATTCTGGATAAAAACGTTTAATAGACGACTTTCTTGAAAATACTTATTCTTTTAAATGAGATTTTCTAAATTAAAAAATTTTTATATATTTTTATATTTGCGAAAGATGAGCACAACCGGTCAAGTAGTTTTTAAACAATTATATTTGTTTATTGTATATGAGAGAATTAAGATCGTTTTTTTTTTATTGTATAATGGCTTTGGCATAGCCAATTAGCCATAAGATCGTTTTCAAATGGCTTTATACGTGCTTGGTCAAAACTTAGAATGGTTTTTTGGTTTGATTCTCTTTCTAAGGTCTCAAATTTTCATGATTAGAAAAGTATTAATTTTTAGTTGTTTACTTACAAGTAATTGAAGCAGAATGAAGTACCATTACTAGTATATTGGCAATATCCCTAACTTATACCGCGCAGTATATTTCTAAATAAATAACATTCATAATTATTTTATTTGGCGTATTTTTCCTCTATTTGAAAACTCGAAAATATTGAAATCTGAAGGACAACATAAATACAATAGCTACAAAACCGTTTTTCGCATTTTTCTATTTACTCTAGTTTATTTTTACCCTTTTAAATTTACTTTCCATTTCTTTACCTTTTTTGTTTATTTTTCCTTTTAGTTTTCATTTTGGCACCTTTTTTATTTTTGTGAAACAAACCCTCTTCCTCTCGTTTTAAAATCTAAAAAAATAAAAAAAAATGGAGCCTTCATTTTTTGTTTAGTTTGCATTATTTTATATTTTTTATTTCGTCGTTTATTGTTTATTTGAAGGCGTTTTATGTTCTCTTTTATTTTTATTTTATGTAGAAACCATTCAGAATGTAGAAAATTAATGTAGTTAGAAGGTTTATTGTGCCATTTTCAATAATTTTACTGAGTTTAATTGTAAATAATTTAAATTCCAAAAAGATCCGTCAGAAAATCATAAACAAAATATGATACTTATAAATAGAATATCCAAAAATATACTATTTATAATAACAAACTCCTTAATACGACAAATTAGAGCCCCTATCTAGGAAACTTTGTCTCTCGGGGCATAGAAACAGTGCTAAGTTGTAAAAACTTTACATTAGTGAAGATAAAGTCGATCAAACTATTAATCCTTAGACATGAACCACAAATTTAAAAATTCTTAGACCCTTACAAGAATCTTCAAACATTTTACATTAGTAAAGCAGATAAAGCAGATAAAACGAGAAAAATCTGTCGACATTGGCCAAAAGTTTAAAAAATTCCAGACCTTTAAATTAAAAACATTTTTATAATTGAAAACGTTATAGTTTGCATGATCTCTTTATTTCAAATCTGCACTAATTATAATAATATTTATAAAAATAACACCAATACTATATATATTAAAAATTAATTAGATATTTTTTAATATTGTAATGAAAAATTACAATATTAAAAATTGTTCAAGCTTCTCTGGTGAATTTTCTTGTCATTACAATAAATATAAATTTTATTAAAAAAAATAATCCCCACAACGGAATAATTTTGAAATATTGTTTACAGAATCTTATAATTTTATTCATTACCAGTTTATTTAACTTGTTTTTATTTTATTACTATTTTTTTGTATTGTTTTTTCTTTATTTGGTTTATTTTTATTAAATTACTATTTACAATAATTCATCTATTCAAAAATCGTCCAAATTTTTCTAAATTTTTTCAGTTAGAACGATATTCCACTAAGACACTGTGTGGCCACTATAAATAGTTGCGCCACCGTGCTGTCCTAATGAGATATAGCTCTTATGTATTTTTCATTTTTATTTTTTGATAGGATTTTTATTTTACATATTTATATGATTAAAATTGTTTTTTCACTTGTTTTCAGTTTATTTTTAAAAAATATTCAAAATTAATTCCAATTTTTCTGTATTTCGAGTTATATTTTAAATTTTATTCTTTTGAAAATAGTTTGGCCAACTTTCTTATTGTTTAGATACATACATAACTAGAAAAGCTTAAAAACATTTTTCCAAATTAAATTAGTTTTTTGGATTATTTTTCTTTTCTAATCACAAACTTTTTGAATTTTTAATGCATGCTTTTCAAATTTCTTCATTTTACGCATATTTTAGATAATTTTTATGTTATTTTTTTTTAGGTTAAAATAACTATTGAATTAAACTCAAAATTATTATTGTTTCCTCAGTTTAAAAATGACAATTTTTGTTTTTGCATGTTTTTTTTTTGTTACTTCTCATTTTAATATTTGATCACAATATTAGATCTTTTCCAAAATTTAAAATAACATGAAAGTTTATTAAATTTATTCAATTTTAAAATTTGTTTATTAATTTTCCATGTTTTATTTTATTTTATTTATTTTAACTTGCCAATAGTTCTATTTTTTTACTTAAATTGAAAGAAAAATTTAACCTATACAATTTTTTTTCTAGTTAATATGATACACATTTCCTTTCAACAATTTCTTTATTGAAATCAATATTAGATACTTTTCAGGCACACTAACTAATTCTAAATCTCTATTCGTTTTGCCCTCTCAATCCTTCCACAAAACACTTTAAGTTTTATTTATCTTCATCTATCTGTATTCCTGATAAAAACATAACATAAGATGATAAAAGTTTATATCAAAAATATGCCGCATCTCTGCCAGATGTCATATGTCAAAATCTGTCATATGTCAAAATTTCATGATTAGTTTATCTTCTTCTTTTTCTTCTAATGGCGTTTTAACCCTTTGTGGATCTTGGGCTGCTTAACAACTTTCTTCCATTCTGCACTGTAGGATACGTTTCTTCGTCACTGCCTGATGTTCTTAGTTTTAAGATCTTCCTCTACATCGTCTATTAAACTAGTTTAGTCATTGTGACTTTACAAATCTAGCGATATCTACGCTCTACAATAATTCATCCACCTCATAGTTCATTTTTATTCTTCACGAACCATCTCTACAATGGGTTGGTCCAAATATCTTTCTTAACATTTTGGGCTCAAATATTCTCAATTGATTTTCATCAGTGGTTGAAAGGGTTCCCGTTTTACATCCATATGTGACTACTTAGACTCACGATTCAGTAACTTTTTATCAAGTTTTTGTATTCATAAAAGCACTTGTTACCGCTAAAAATCTGTGCTTTTATTTCTTTACTGGCGTTGTTGTCATTCATTAGCCTAGGTAGATTCGACTTTGTGCACTCCATTTATTTAGTTTTCCTTTTATTTATATTTAAATCAAATGCAGCGGATTTCCATTTCAAATCATCCACATATGCCCATATTTGAGTGGATTTTGTATTAATACATCCGTTCATATCTAGTTTTCTGATAATAGCTTCCAAAGTTAGATTAAAAAATGTTATTGATAAGGCAGTACCTTACCTAACTCCATTTTCAATATTAAATGCCTCTATCATATCTTCATCTCTTTTCACCAAGGCCTTGCAACCATCCAAAGTCATTTGTATAAAGCAAAAAGTAATAATCCGAAGATTTCTACTACTTGTTCGAGACCAAAATTCAGATTCTGACCCAAATCTGTATTTTTTACGATTTTTAAAGTAAACAGATGATGAATCAAGTTACATGGGGAATCTAAAATTGTATTTCACGACATATCGATCCATCTAAGTAAGAACCCTTCATAAACGGGCTTCTGGTACTCAAAATACGAGTAAATAAAGATATAGAAAAGACCGTTAAGATTTGATTTCACGTACAATGCTTGTACAATTTGCTTATACATATTTCGTCCTTTTTAAGACTCATCAGAATGCCTCACTAATTGTTTTTTCTATATCATTTGTATAAGTTTAACTAGCTTTTTCGGCATTCCTACCATGGATAGTTATTTTAACATTTTTTGTCTATCTACTACATCAAACGCCTGTTTGAAATCAATATACAAGTTGTAAATTTGTATGTTATATTCAGCACATTTTTCATGTATACCTCTTAACATATGTATTTGGTCTATAGTTGACCTCTTTGTTCTGAAATCACATTGGTATTCTTCTGAAAATCATTCAAGTATATAATTCCTGTTCATACCTTGTAGGCAACATTTAACACTGTTATAATTTTCGCAAAGTTGTTGGTCTCCTCCCTTGTACATAGGAAATAGTTCATTTATAAATATTTAAAAACCTGAAGTATATTATTATCGCTGAAGAGATAACAGGTTTTTATAAAAATGTATTTCTAATCAACTCTAACTTTTCAGAAAGAACCTTCCACGTCCATTGTATAAAATTTTTTACCTGAGTTCCTTTTATTGTGATTCAATACAAAAGTTTTTTACCTAGATAATTATTCAGATAAGTATTTCTAAATGATCTAGACTCTCTTAATGTTGGTTCTATGGATCTTTTAGTTTTACCACAACTCTCCATTTCTTCTGTTGGTTTGTCTCTAACACTTGATCATCATCAACTATTGACTGACTTAACAAATTTCTGACACAGATCTGGCTTGATATTTTTTGGTTCTAGGTTCTTTATTTCCATTACTTGTTCAATGTTAATTGAATCGTTTACATCGTATTGGTTCTTTACTGATTATTATTTTTTTAATTTTCTGAGTTAAAATGACATACTAAATTCTTTTGTTCTTGTATTTAATTTGTGGTCTAGTCTTTGAAGGCTGTCTTCCTTTTGGGCTACCAATATAAATTGCATTATTCTCGTCTGTATTTTCTTCCTTTATTGATGCTCTTTATGACTTCATCCATTAGATTGAATCGCATAGGGGTTAGTGAATCCCTCTGTCTTATTTAATTGCCTGTATCTACAGGTTCTGTAAGTTTTTTTATCTATTTTGACTTCCATCTTATTGTTTCGATATACATTTTCAATTGTTTTTATAATACCCAGTGGGATCCCTTTATTATACATCTTGCAAGCCTCAGTCTGTCAAACGTCATTTTCAAATCATTCAAACATAGGAATTGTATTGAATATTGCATCTGCTAAGTTTAGCAGCTAATTGAAACGTTCTTACAAAATTTTAGTTATAAGTTTCAGTGTAGTATTTACCAAAATGATACCTTTCTGGTTGTATCTTATAGCCCTTTTTAAATAATAAGATTGATTCACCCCATTCTTCTGATATTTTACTGTATCTTACAATGTTGTTAATTAATGTTATCAGTTGATTCATCATTGCCACTCCACCATATTTCAACAATTCATTTGATATCCCATCTTTACCTGCAGCTTTTCTGTTATCTAGTTTTTCAAGTGTTTTTTGTACTTCATGCTTGCATATGTGACCTTCTTCGTTTATGGTAATTTCTAAAGTTTGTGGGATTTTATAACAACATGAAATTTATTGCTATTAACAATTATTACACTACTATATTTCTTCGTAAAAGTTAAAGATTAGATGACGGTTTAAGCTGGCGTAAAATAGAAAGTTTCATGTATTTTGTAAACGTTTTGAAGAAATCCTTCTGCATTCTGAATGATATATTTTTTTTGTTTGTTTTTACCACGATTATATTCTACTTTTTACCAAAAAAGTAATGAAAAATAAAATTTTATGCAAGCAAAATGGTAGTAAATTGTTTCTCTAGTAGAAAAATTTCTACTAGATTTTATGTTACGATAAAAATGTTTTTGTAATGACTTTGGATTGCTTGATCCGCTAAAATACAAATTGTTTTCTGTTAAATTTTACTACGATTTTGCTTCATAAAATATTTAAATATAGAATAGAAATACGATTATTATTGAATTAATTGTTTTGTGCATTGTGTGCTTTTGTTTGATTTATGTTTTGTTTTTTGTGTTCACCATAATAACCCCCTCGTAAAAAAACGCAAAACTGTGTTTTATAAATCGTCCATTTCGGCTTATACAGAGAGTTTTTTTCGTTTATTATTCCATATTTACTATTATTTATCGGGTTTCTGTATGTTATTTTTCAGCCATTTATGTTCAGAATGTTTAACTACTTTTTTACAACATCACCGAACTGAAACTCTCTGTATACGACGACAAAGAACAACAACAATGGGCAAAAACTCGCACCATGAGGGCTAGTATAAGTATGTTTTTCGTGTGTTTATAATTTTTAAGTTACTTTTTAAGTTCTTGTGTTAGTTATAATTTTTTCCTGGCGTTCAAGTGCCTTATATCACTTACTTTAATAATTTTTACTTTGACATGTTTATCCCATTCGTACATTTAGTATCATCGACCAATGCTAATAGAGATGTTTGTTATTGTTATTCTATGATTATTCATAGCTTGTCATGTAGTTAACACAATGACGTCAATATTGGGAGACGGATAATATTAGTGCCAATTATATCGATTCATGTTTGACAAGAATAATAATAGAGCACTGTGTCACTGCTCGGACAATTCAAGGAGGCATTGCTCAGTTAATATAACGGTGAGAAAACAGTTTTAATCGCATAAATTTGATAATTTGTTTATATGTGGGCTTTATCTATTTAATTGGACAGTTTTAATAGTTTCGTCAGTTAAAAAAAAGTATGTAGGATATTATCTATTAGAATAATTTTTTTCGTTTATTTGTTGTCTTCTTCTTCCAGTGCCGGCTGTCTCCGTACGGAGAATTACGTAGATTTTTCAACTAAGAATTCTGCCTTCGGTCAACAGATCTTTCTTAAATATTTCCCTGTATTATGAGTCTCAAAATTTCATATTTTGCTTCCCTCATTCCTAGGTATTCCTAGGTAGCCTAGGTATTCCAGTTCAAGTCTCAGCTTCATATAATAATATTGAAAATACATAACATCGAATGGTACGTAATTTGATTTTCAAATTCAGTTTATTTGGATTTTCTTTGGCAACTGACAATTTCTTGATTTGAAGGTAATTTACTTTTTTCAATACTGCTCTCTAATTACAATGCAATTACAACTGCTTTTTACAATGGCAGCTTTGTACTCTTTTGTTTTAAATACTTTTAGAAGCTGTTGGAACAGGCATCAAATCTGTAGGAGTAACCTGTTTTTTTTTTTTTTCTGGTAAATTCTTATAAAATTACTTTTCCTCTACTGCTTTTCTTTCTATTATTTATTCTTTGACTGTTTCCTCTTCCACTGTTTCTTCATTAACTGCTTTTTCTCTACTCTTCCTTTAACTGTTTCTTGCATTTCTGCGACAAAATCAGGGCATTAAAATTCAATTTCATGGGACAGATAGAAGCCTTTGAAATATTGCTTTATCACAGAATGCTCAGAATATCATGGACACAGCATATTGCGAATCAAACAGTATTAAATACCACAAATAGAGGGTTAGAAAACAAGACCTTGTACCTAGGCCACATAATGAAAATTGATAAATATAACCTGAAGGGAAGATAGAGGCCAAAATTATGTCCAAATTCAGATCTGCTGATCTAGCAATCTCTATCCGTATGTTTATTTCTGTAGTATGATCATTGGTTTTAATAATCAAAGTTCCTAAATACTGATATTGTTCTATTTGTTCTATCAAATGCTTTTAAGCTATTTTCTTCCACTAGTTTTAACAATTCCACAGGTATTTCATCTAATCCAGTTGCCTTATTATCTTTAGAGTTTTTGATGGCATATTTGACTGACTGTCTCTCTAAAGGATTTAATTCTTGTATATCCTACATTTCACTGTAGGAGATCTTGTATCTCCTCTTTCATCTTGGAAATTCTCTAACGTATACTTCCCATCTTCTAAATTTCTTGGGTAAATCTATTAGCAGTACTCCTTTCTTGTCTTTTAGGTATCCTTGTTGACTTTTTTGGCCTATTCCGCTCACTTCTCTTATTTTTTGTGCATATTTGTGCTCTTTAGATTGTTTCATCAAGTACATTTTCTTACCTGTTTTGATTTGTTCTTTAATTATTTCATCTGTAGTAGTATTTTTTCTGTCATCCATTGTCTTTTAGCCTCTAACCTGCATTGTTTCAAACTTTCTTGAGCTGGTTTCAGTAATATGTTTTTTATATTATTCCACTTTTTATGTACGTCCGTAATTAGTTTCTTTTCAGTCAGTAATTTTTGCATATTAACATTCACATTATTTTTTAATTCGTTGTTATTTCATCGTTTTTCAACACTATTATAATAATTTTTGGTTCTTGTCTTCTGAATTTAATTTTTTTTAAGTTTATTTTCACAACTAACGGATTGTAGTCTGAGTTAACATCTGCCCCAGGATAAGTTTTAACTGAGGTTGTAGAGTTTTTGTATCTGCTGTTTACGAGTATAAAATCTGATTTCTGACAATATGAAGGAGACGTCCATGTATATAGTCCTCCCATAGGAAGCTTAAACCAAGTATTGGCAATTACCATATTCTTTTTTGGGAAAATTCTATGAGCGTTTCACCTCACTTGTTTTTCTTACTATATTTTCAACAATACCTGCTCCTATTTTTGCACTAAAGTCCCCTAAAATATTGGTATACTCTCTAGACTTTGTTATCTTCAGTTCATTGAGCAATTCTGAATAAAACTATTTGATCGCATCTTTGATCTTATAAGCTGTTGGCTAATTTTTAGCATTATTATTCTTTCTTAAATTCGAACCACATCTAGCACTGATTTTCTAATTGTGTTGCTTACGATGAACATTTTTTTGTTATATAAAGTTAAAACAAATATTTTTTGTCTGTTTTTTCTTTGTAATTGATCTGTAAGAACGCACTATTGCTAATTTTTTGAACATATTTTGCACTTTCAAACACTTTCGTATCTACAAACTCACTCTATCCATTTTAACTAATATTTTTATTGTAACAATTGAAAACTATTGTAATTGTCTCGTAATTATATTGTAAACAATAACTCGATAGGAATTAAACCATTTAGATTATTTCGCCCAAAGCCTTCAAACATCATATACTTTTCGTGATACGTATAAAAACGTTACTCTGGAAACCACATTTTGAATCCATATGTTGACACTTATATAACAAACAAAAGTTTTTGTGGAAGCAAAACAATTGAATTTGTTATTTGTCTAATTGTTTTATTTTTATTGTTTTTGGTAGTTATATTATATTTCTCTTTTGCTTCCACATAAACTTCCACTACAAAGCTATTACAAAAAAGTTTTAGCTACCTAACTTGCCGATGGATAATTTTCTATTTCTATTAGCATTGGTTTCTTACTTAATGTACGATTTGGATCAATTTATTTACATTTATATCTTAAATCTTAAGGGAAAGTTACCACTTGATGAGTACAACACCACACATTTACAATAGTTACCCTATAAACACGAAATCGAAAATGATTTTGTTATACCTACCGTCAACTATTATATTTTGTTCTGATATTTTTTAGGAAAGACTACAGATATTACAGACAGTGTATTTTAAAAAAAAAGTATTTTCGTGTTTATGGATCTTTTTCCAGGTTTTTGCTTTATTTTCTCTTCAACTGCTATTTCCGACTGCTCCAACACGTTTGTTATTTATTTTTTAAGTTTCTTTTGTTATTATGTTTTAGTTTTTTGTATATAGTGTATATATTGCTGTGTGACAATAAAACAATTTAAATATATAACAATGTTTTAATTTCCTTCTTATTCCTTATCATAAGATTCGAAATACTTTATTCGATAAATTTTTTGTTTTCAAAAAAAACTGAACCTTTGTAGACGTCTTATACTAAAAGCCGAAATGCCCAAGAAAGTATTTCTTATTTACATATTTATACATGAATAAAACACCCTAATAACATTTCTAACAATGGTTAGTTAATAGGCGAGGGCAGATCTGTGAAAAAACGACTTATTTGGAAGTGAGAGGCATCATTCGGATTTTTTGCAGAAAAAGTTAGGTGATAACTTCAGTAATCACAATTGACTCATCCTCCCACGCAAATATGTCGGGAATATTGATAAAAAAAAATTTAATAATTAAAAATTAGTAAAAAAATATATTTATTTCTACTTTTTTGCTTATAACTTTAAAACAATTAATTTTGAAGTAAAGTCGTTATAAAATAAAATAGCAACAAATGAATTTTCTATAAGATACATTTCGTTAAAATTATGTTAATTTATTACCGTTGCTGCAAAATAGCAATAAATATAAAAAAGAGGGGGAACTAAGCCTTTTGTTATTCAATGTTTTTAAACCACTATTGCATTTAGTTCAGAAAATCTTTTTAATAAAACAGTCCTTCAAATTTCATTAAAATCAATTTAACAGATGTCGCATAATAATTTTGTAATCTAATGTTTTTTATTTAATTTTATTTTATATAAATTTGCAAAACGAATACTCCTTTTTTTCTTTTATAAGAAACGTCCTATCGAGTATTTGCCAATGCCGTTTCTTGAATTTAATTTAATCAAATTAATAAAAAAACAAATTAATAAAAATTTGTTTATAATTTTAAAAGACCTTCCTGAGACCTTACAAATAATTCTTTCCGAAAAATGTCTGTAATTCCAAAAAATACAATATATAAAAATTCTGAACAGATTGTGGTGTAAACAGAAGATGTAAACTTGATAGGCCGAACCGTAAGAGACATTCCAGAACGTTATGTGAAGCTTGAAGAAACTAAGGCTCTAATACAAGCAAGGAAACAACTAATCTTGCAAAATTTGACAAAAGACGACACAAATCTTGAAGTTGTAAAATAGCTCACATATCTGGGCGTAGGTAGATTTAGGGACGTGGCCTTTTGGCCTATTCCACTGCTACCGTTTCAGATCTATTTTGGTCCTCAAGTCCTAGATAACATTCTCTAGCATTGCCCTTTTTAAAAAGTCTAATAGCTTCGAGAGTGTACCTTCCATGTAGATATTTGCTGGTGGATTTGCTTCTCCTAATGCAAAGAACCGCACATTTGCCAGACTGTCATAGAATGTGCTCTGCTGTTTCTTCTTCAAGATGACAGAATCCCATCAGCTTTAAGTGCCTATTCAACTTACAGAACCTTCTTAGAAGACCTACTATGGCTTTGACAGTTTTCCTGTCTTTGCTTATTAGGTCTGCCGTAAATTTTGGCAAATGTTTTGTAATTAAATGTTTCGCGTGTCTTTGTCCTGGTAAATTCCTCCACCACTCCAGAGATTTTTGAGCTACCCACTTCCTTGTAGCAGTTCTTGTTACTGCCTTTTCAACACTGCAGAAGGGTTCCGGTCCAATGAATGGCATTGGTGAGTCTTGTTTGGCCATTTCATCTACTTTTTCATATTCTAGTTCATTTCGGGCATACACACACACACACAATCCCATACTAGCTTAGAATTGACCTCTACAGAATTGAGTGCCTTAAGTGCTGCCTGACTATCTGTAAAGATGGCAACTGAACGAAAAGTTCTTTCCTGCCTTTCTATTTCTTCCACGCAGTGATGGATTGTCGTTATTTTCGCCTGGAAAACTGGCACATCCTTAGATAGGCTTCCCGGGAAATGTATCCCTTGATTTGTCCCTACTATGCCGGCTCCAACACCCTAAAATTTTTTTTTAGCCGTTCAGGTCTTACCTGCCTGGTATATTAATTGTGAACTTATTGTTAAAGCTATATCTCGTAGCTGTTGCATCGATAGGTTACAACATCACAATATTGGCTTTTAGCTCCTCGATAAGCTTTCTGTTGTCAGCACCATGCATCTGGCTTATATGTCGCTGACTATGAATTATTCTGTGCATCACTCCATCACTGATCTGGCTTCGCCCTGTATAATGATATGAAGTGGTGGTAGATTTAGCAGCACTTCCAACGCTGCTGTATGAGTTGTTTTTTTCTATCTATCTATCTGCCTGGGCGTACAGATAACGGAGGACGGCCGTGAGGACGACGAAATAATGTTACTTCTCTCTGTCGCAGGTGTTTGGATCCAAAGATATCCATAGGGAAGTAAAGTTCAAAAGTATGTGGAAAACAAGGCTCAAAAACCAGTTATATCAATATTACAAAAAAATCTCTATAGCAAGTTATGCAGAAATACAAAGATTGTGCTATACAAGTCGCCTTATAAAAATTTATAATAACAGAATACCAAGTAGAACGCCCAGTGGAACTATGGTGTGACGTCAGCCAGTACGAAGACCAAAGGAGAGGTGGATTGACGAAGTGAGAACCGATGCTGGAGAAATATTAAGGATGGATAACTGGATGAAAGGGATTCTTAGAGGCGGATGCTGGGAAAGGTCAGGGCTCGACTGGGACTATAGCGCCGTTGGATAGAGAGATGGCAAACATTGAAAAATAATATCAACCTAGCATTATAATTAAAAAGTGTAATAACACATCGGTGGCGAATACCGTTCTACAAAGTGAAAATTGCGTGAAATTGCGCTTGAAAGGATCACTGTTCCCAAAAATATTCAGAACTCCTCTGACGTTAATATTCATCAAAGTAAATCGACTTCGACCATCGAAGAACTTTTTTTTCAGCAAGATCACCAGAACTAAAAGAAATATTAAAACGCCTCATTATGTGCAAAAAATCTCATGGGAATATTTTTCCGAACGAACCCGAGCTTTTCGCCTTATCTATTTGTAAATTATTATACGACTACTTTTAATTGTTTGTAGGGTCAAATAACTAACCACAAAACAATTCAATTATTGAGCGTAACGCCATCTGTCAGCAGGGTGACAGACTAATTATTACTCAAGAGACAACTCGTTTATTAGATGTTTAATCGTTTGTAGATTGTTCCAAGTTTAAATAAGTATAATTTTAATGTTTGTAAAATGAACAAATTACTTACTAATAATACACAAACGATTACCCATCTGATTAATGACTACAGTCTCTTGAGAAAGAATTAATCTGCACTCTGGTGCTAGATGGCGCCACCTTCAGAATAATTTAATTGTTGTTTGGTAATTATTTGACCAAACAACTAATTAGTTTTATAATAATCTACAAATGATTTCCTGTTACTACATTAGTTTTCATCTAAAAAATAAATAATTTCCATTGTATGTCGGCTAGCGTCATGCTCAAAAATAAGTAATTAATTGTGAACTAATTAATTGGCCTACAAAAAACTGGACCCTTTCAATCATCTATTAATCAACTACAATCGATCAGATATTCTCATTATTCTTATTAGAATATTTGTCGGTCTATCACATGGTACGATGTAAGATGTAAGTTTATGAAAAACCAGTAAATGTTATCAAAATCCTTTCCTGTTTAAATACCAGCTCATAGTAACAACAGTATGTGGCTCAAAAAAATTACCATTTAATTAAAACACTACAAACTTTATGAAATTTCTACTTCTATCAATACTAAACCATTCCTCCTATTTTCTGAAAAAAACTAAAACACAAATTATATTGCGCCATCTTTTGTCTTAAATTAGTATTTCACCACGCTTTGAACTAGAATTCTAAGCAACAAGATGCAACACCCATTACAAACTTGTTTTTATATTGCCTAATTAAAGGGACATTTACACAATATTTTCAGAACTATTTATTGTCTGCGTTACAATTATTATAATCATAATGAATATTATGTTTGTTTAATTTTACAACCAAAGTTTTTAGTTGTTTATTTCTATGATAAGAATGAACCTCGTTTCCTCTATAAATATTTATTATAAAAAATTATATATTTATATAGGTAGTCATGATTTTGTTATACAAAATACTATAGGAGCGTTAAATATTATTATACAGTGTATTGAAAAAATAGAGTAGGTTCATAAAACGATCATTATTGATTATTGGAACTCCCTCTTTCCAAGTTTTCCTTGTTTTTCGTCGATTAAGTGGTGCCTATTTTTATTATGTATATCACTGTAAGATAGTTTATTTTTTTGTAAAATTTCATAATCATTTCAAAATATATTCATTCAATAATATATAATGAATCACCCTATACGTAACAATCTAACTGAATCGGGGTCACTTCGTTTGCCCTTATAAGGTGTTAAACGAAATCTTTGCCATAAACAGAAACAGAATAACAGTTGCATAACTTCTTCAGAATGGATTAAAGGCATGTTATTTTTGGAATATATCTAAAATATTTATTTATGAAGAAAATGGTTTAAATGTTCGGCATTTTTCTGAAAAACCACTCCTTATCAATCATTTCTTATCTCTACACTTATACTTGAAATAATATTGGTGGAGTTTGAAAAACAGCTGTGCCAGGAATAGGTGTGTCTAAATATAACGTTCATACGGATTTATATATCAAAACTGGAGAAATAACGATTACTAATCGCTAAGTTAAACCACAAATTGTAAAAACAATATTTATTTAATAAAGTGACCCATAAATGGATTGCAAAGAACCATGATGCATTCTGAGACGTATTCTGTGTTATTTAATAAAGAAATATATTAGGATCGTACTGAGAGATAACTGAAACGTTTCTTATAGATTTTGTAGAAAAAAAGTGTAAGCAAAAGTTGTAGATTTTAAAAAGTTCGCCAGTTTGTGAGTTTTATATTAAAATACATAAACACTTGACCAAGATAAGTGCAAAAACCCTTTTTTTGCAATAATTTACAATTGTTAATAATAACTTTGTTTTTTTTAATAACGACTTGTAATATAACTACTTGACATTATGGCAATTATTGATGTATTAAAGTGTGCTAAATCTCACCTGGATCATCCAAATAATTAGTAAGTTATTCAATTTGTTTATCCCGGAAAGCGATTATTTAAACAAATATATTTGCCCAAACAGTGTCTCTAGACATATTTAACAAATCGCAATCGATTCTTTAATGCTTCAATTTTAAGATATGTTCAAAACATTTCATTATTTCATCAAAATTGTTATTAAAAAAATCGTTTGAAAAAGGTCTGAATTTTTAGCTTATAAACATTTATAATATTTTTGATATTTTTTACTTCGCCCACTTGTAAGTGGGCTTGCTTAAAAGAAGGTGAAAAACACAATCTTAAAAAAAAGAACCTTCTATGTCCAATAGGAATAAAGATTTTTCCTTAAAATCATATTTCCATTGTTTATTATCATTAAGGGCGAAAAATTGAAGAGATTTTAAGTGAAGATCTAAATTTAATGATCAATTTTATAGATGGCATATATACAAAGAAGGCATGAAAAGTTATAACCCTTTAAACTGATCGTACTCATAAAATAGCAAGACGTTTTCAAGTTCCGTTTTTGGAAGTGCGCTCGAAAATGTGCAATAGTTCGCCTTTTTTGGCACGCAAAACAACTTTTTTTAAATTCGGTAGCTGGAGAAAATATCAACGCCTACTTTTACCTCCCGGAAAATAAATAATTTTTTTAATTTTTTTCATTTTCAAAAAAAAAAATTTAAACAACTGACTTTTCTGGGATTTTTCCATTTTTTCGGGAGGTGCACATAGAACAGTTCTTAAAAGTGCCATATAAACCGAGATATTGCAGTTTTTTCAGCGCGTAATAATTTGAAGTTCGATTCTAAAAAAAAACGATTCTCGGGCTAGAGGTATTTTACGAGTATCATAATTTTACAGAGTTATGCGTTTTTACGCCCTTTCGGTATATACCATCTATAAAATGCATCATGAAATTCAGACCTTCCTTTATAATCTGTTCAATTTTCAGCTTCTAATTTTAATAAACAATGGGAATATGATTTTAAAAAAATTGCCACCTATGTTACTATTAATCATAGAAGGTTTTTTTAAGATTGTGTTTTTTCATCATCTTTTCACTGAGCCCGCTTACAAACGTGTAACATAAAAAATATGAAAGTTATTATAAATTTTTTAAGCTAAAAAGTCAGCCCTTTTGAAACGGTTTTTTAAGTTTGTTTAAAAAAACAAACAAAATCAGCTGTACGTATTTAATGAATTGTCATTTGCTATCCCTCATATATAAAAGACTTATATAAGATTTTTTCAGATTTTTTCTTTCTTTATTGGCCTAATAAGCAGTTATAGAGCTTTTTAGGGACCTTTTTTTAAAATAGGATTTGAAAATGTGTAATAGTGTTTAGTAGAAACATACAAAGGGAGGCCTGAAGTCCAATCTGAAGTACTATACGAGCCCCTTTTCATATCAGTTGGCCCAACGTTAGATTGATAAAAAAATTAAATTTTAGAGAACAAAAATAAAAGAGCAGCGTAAATTGAACGACATTTTTGAATTTCCTAATTATAGAAAATATTTTATAACGTAATGACAACTATTGATTAAACAGAATAATAATAAATTTTTAAAAACGCATGAAAATATGGAATATTAACAACAAAAAAATATGAAAGTTTACCACTGAGTTACATCCCCTTTATTTTTAATGACATCTAGAATTCTTCGAGGCGTAGTTTTTACCAAGATCTGACAAAATTCTAATGTAAACGAATCCCATATTTATTGCAATGTTTCCTTCAATTCGTTGACGGACCTGGCAGGATGTTTTCTCAAAGCTTTTTTCATTTCGCGCTACAAAGTCTCTATCGAAGACAAATATTGAGAAATCGCGAAAAAACCTGTCCGTGGTTACCAAATAGAATTAGCAATGAACGTGCGGTATACTATCGAAGTAGCTTCAAGCCGATTTGCAAAAGAGCTGACGGTAGATAAAAAATTTTAATTTTGGATAATATGTGGATTCATACGTTTTTAAAAGATGTAACAGAAAGTTTTTAGGGTGTCTGGGGTTTTGGAATGTTGCCCGTTGATAACTTTGAGGGTGAAATTCCTGGTTCGAGACTTTATTCTTTTGATAATTGTGTGGATATTTAAGATTTATCCACTGTAATATTAGGTCTACAAAGTTAATATAGCGGTCGTAATTTCAGTGAACGAGACACGATGCTATCAAAAAAGTTTTGGTCAGTATAACTAACAGAAATTTGTAATATTTCTGATTAACTGAGACGTAGAAGACGTAAACCAATCGTCTGCTACCTAGCAGAAAATAATATTCGTAGCACACCTGCATGCAAATTTTTATTCATTAAATTTAGTAACCCGCAACATCGTATTCGTAGTCACGCCAAACTCAAACAGGCAATGTTTCACCAACAACTTTTACTATTTTGACAGCGAATATTTACAACAAATTTGTTAAAACTGCGGTCGTGCAACATCGCAGTTGACTCATTTGGGTGTTTCTTTGATTGAATAAAAATTACAAGCGTATTAAATTCACTAAATTTGCTTTGAATTATACAAAATATTTAATACCACATAAAGGTAAGCTATTAACATTCTTTAAGTTAATTTGGGCGTTGACCAATTAAAAACTCATTTGCTGCATATTTTGTTAATTTGATGTACATTATTTGTACACGTACTATAATTATAATAAAAACGTTCATTCTTCATTGTTATAGTAAAATATTACAAGTGATTGATCTAACCTAACATATTTCTGGCAGATTCATTAAAAACATCTACTTTTTCGTTGTAGAATCATGTCTTCCCGTAAAACAGTAAGCCGCCGTGGAACCACCAAAAAACGTGCCCAAAGAGCCACATCCAATGTATTCGCAATGTTCGATCAGGCTCAGATTGCTGAGTTCAAAGAAGCCTTCAATATGATCGACCAAAACCATGATGGCTTTGTAGATAAAGAAGATTTGCATGATATGCTTGCATCCTTAGGTAAGATATTGAATTCCGGAATAATTATTTTTTCATAAATTAGGAAGATCTTTTAAATATATTTGTCAATGTTAAGTTGTTAATAGTATACTTGAGCTAAATTTTTGTCCATAATGTCATGCATTAAAGTGTATTGGTGAGAAATATTTAAGAATTACATAAATCTTCATACATCTTCTTTTTGAGCCATCAGTTTTCCCAACTTGATGGAAGCATTCTTATATCTGCCCAATTTCTAAATCGGGCAATAAACAAGACATAAAAAATTATCGAAGCATGTGTAAACAATCCTCTATACCAAAACTTTTCGATAGACTACTGCAGGATCAATTAAAATTTTATTGTAAAAAGCGGCTAATACACAATTAACATGGATTTTCTCAGAATAAATCAATGGTAACAAATGTTTGAACAAAAAATATTAAATGCATTGGAGTATAAAAGTCAGATGGATACTATTTATCCTGACTTCTCCAAGGTATTTGACAGAGTAGATCATAAAATCCTATTAGAAAAATTAAATGCCTTTGGCTTCAGTTATCAATTCTTACAATGGTTTAGCAGTTTTTTAAGAGCCGCTAAAGTGAGAATAGGTTGTTTTAATTCAGATATAATTCATATTACATCAGGAGTACCCAAGGAGCTCACTGTTCACCTTTGTTATTTAATATGTGTGTAAACAATATATCAGTGTGTTAAAAATGACGATTTCTTGATGCAGGTGATTTGAAATTATTTAAATCTGTAGATTCAAATGATGACATATCTCTAATTCAAGAAGATTTAGACCAGTTGAGTATTTGGTGTGAGAATAATATTTTGCATTTAAATGTTGCTAAATGCTGCTATATAAGTTTTTATAGAGGTTTTAAAAAATATGATACATCTTATACACTGGACGATAATGACTTGTCTTATGTCAAAACAATAAAAGACTTATGAGTCACATTTGATGAACGGTTTTGCGTTTTGTACAACATATAAATGATGTAACTGTTAATTCATTAAAATCTTTAGACTTTATCATTCGCAACTGTCTCGAGACTATTTTGTTTTGGGCTTTAAGAATGGTTTATTAGGCTTTGGTTGAATCTTAAGTGGAATATGCACCTATTGTATGGTCTTTTCAATACCAAGTTCATTCTACTACATTGGAGAGATTGCAGAACAAATATTGTGCATATAAATTAAACATATTATGCATTATTAATCATGATTTTACAGGTATTTTAAACATATTCAACATGAATTTATTAAAAACCCGATGAGATATCTCTCTGATTTAGTATTTATGTTTAAATTTTTAAATGGTTTAATTTGTTGTCCTTAACTTCAGTATGCATTTACCCATTGAGCGAATACTCAAAAATTATAAATAGGAACAATTTAGAAATATTTGGTGTCTCCTTGGCTTCATTTAAAAATCGGATAAAAATAGCTTGACAAGTAGTTATAGGTCCTTTTTTGTTTATTTTAATTCATTTGGTTTCATATATAATTAATATTTTGTTTTATTTATAATTAAGATTTTAATTTCACTTTATAAGCAATTGCAGAGATTGATTTTTACACTGTATGTTAACATATTTCTTTTGTAATGGGGTTAAAAAAATTAATCAAGAAGATTTTTATGATTTCTTCACTTCACTATTATAATAATCTGATATTTTCTTACAACATTTCTGAATTCATTATATATACCAAAATACAACTAATTTGTATTTTTTAGGTAAAAACCCAACTGATGACTATCTAGATGGCATGATGAATGAGGCTCCTGGCCCCATAAACTTCACCATGTTCTTAACTCTCTTTGGGGAACGTCTCCAAGGCACAGACCCTGAAGATGTAATTAAAAATGCTTTCGGCTGCTTTGATGAAGACAACAATGGTGTCCTCAATGAAGAACGTCTCAGAGAGCTCCTCACATCCATGGGTGATAGATTCACTGATGATGAAGTTGATGAGATGTACAGGGAGGCTCCTATTAAGAATGGCTTGTTTGATTATGTTGAATTTACCCGCATATTGAAGCATGGGGCTAAGGACAAAGATGAGCAGTAAGAAAGCAATATAATTGATGATGAAAGGATTTGTAATTAATATGGAAAGATGTCTTTTTTGAATGGTTTAGATTTTCATTCCATTTTTGTGATTAGAAATATATGAAATTGATCATATGAGACCATTAATTCTTACTGGAAAACCAATTTTATCTTATTGTATAATTAGAGTATCTCTTGATACATAGATTTATATCATCATTGAATAAAACTGCAAAGATGGAGTTGAAAACGACTGAAAATGGTTTGTTTTGAATGAATCAACTGTTTGATTCTGTGTACATCTGGTTATTGTACTTAACAGCTCTTGCTTGGTGTTCTAAAGTATTCCTTGAATGTTTTAGATATAAACGACATTTTGTATATTAAAATACAAATCCACTTGCATGTTATCACTATAGAATCGATATGTTTCCTTCAAAGTATTTTTAGCATTGTTAGTCAGCTTATTTTGGGTTTTTATTTACAACTTTTTGGCAACATTTTATTTATTTGTAAGATTTATTGTAATTATAAATTTTATACCTTTATATATCATGTAATTATTCATTAAAATATTGAACCATTTGTTTTTGTATGTTTGCTGAACTGAAATGTTGGGAAGATGCTGAAATCTCAATGTTTTATGCCCACATATCAGATCATACACTGAAAGTATTTCTAAGAATAATTATTCGAAGAAGAGGTAAGCAGTTTGAATTTATGGATGAAATGGGAATGAGGAAGACATTGCCTAGTTTTCACATTCTATTTTAGTACAATGATGACTAGATGAAAAAGAGGATGTTTCTATACTTTCCAGAAATCAAGAAAAAATTTGACAAACTTTTGAAGACTGACAAACTTCTGAAAACTGAACATTAATCATTTTTCATCCAGTCCCTTTTGAAATAACTTCAAATTTACAGTTATCTTATGGCAAAATGTGACTAAATAAAAATAATCTATATGAAAGAAAAGTTCCTGAATGTGGAAATTAAAATTTTTGTTCATAAAATATACTTTCTTTATCTGTGATTGTCTTTGGAACCTATACATCTCTAACAAAATCTTAACTATATAACAGGCTATGAGGGCAAGTCTTGAAACGATAGGGTTGATTTATTGCTAATTCATTCTACTAATTGATGATTCAAATAGGAAATTTTACTGCTTCATCAGGTGTTCATTTTTCCACAAAATTGCTAAAAATATAGGTTAGTGTACTTAATTGTAAGGTAAGATTTACATATCGTCGGCTTAAGATGCAAATGGCCTAACTCCAAAAATTTAAATTATTCAGGAGATGCAAAAACTTGTCAGAATTAGAAAATATAATAAAACAAGGTAAGTTTCCAAAATATTTTATTTTGTGTAATGCTACAACATAGAAAATACTTGCTCTTGTCAAAAATAGGCTTTATTCTTGAAAAATTGGGAATTAGGTAATATGCGTTCCCTGAGCATGGGTTGGCATCAGGAGATAGGTAATAACCTAATTAATTGTGCAACTTAAGTATAAAAAAAATTAAAGACGGCAACACAAGACAAAAGACAAAAAGAAAGAGGCATTTTACAAATGTGGTAAGTTATCATAAAAAAAATGAAAGTCCTTAGGAATTGACGATTTAAGGTCCATTAAGTGTTGAAATTTTTCCGATTTAATTGGTATTGGAGTCGGATACATTAACGGCAACTCTTCTAAATTCCAGATTTTTTTATCTTTTTTCGTGATTCTGTAAGGCAAAGGCATCCATTCTTCTGTATGCCTGATTTTAAAGAGAATTCCGTGTTCATTATACTGAAGTGCTCTAATGTTTGTTACAGTAGGATCACCTGACGATCTACCAGGACGGATGGAACTAATGTATTGAACTTCTTGAAAGTTTTTAAAATATGTATGATCCAAGTACTCCACCACGTAGGGTTTCGGATTTATACGAGCAGTTTGACAAATATTGACATAGTCTGCTGGGACATTTATGACTCGGTTTTTTAGTTTTCGCTCGATTGTGGAGTGCATTGAATAGCACTCCATTTGCGTATGCCCTTTTTTTAAAAATGTTTGCTCAATTGTAATCCCATGCTTTTGTGCAAAGTTGAAAAGTGCATTGGCAAGAATTGCATTTCTGTTTTGTCCAGTGCAACCATCACTGTACAAAATGACTTTACTAGTAGAGTTTTTTTGGGGTATAATATTAGTCTCTAAAAACTTGTAAATGATGGTAGCAAATGTGTTGGCAGTTAGTCCAGCATGACCCTCATGCCAGAGGAAACAATATCCATCCAAGGATTTAATGTCCATAATTGTAAAATTATGGACTATTAATTTTGTTTTATAATATAGAGCGCTGACATTAGATTTTGGACTCAGTAGAACTGATTGCAAATCCATTGAAAAAACTTTTACATCTTCTTTTGTTTTGTCAACCTATTTTTCCTTTCGTGCCTCCTCCTTTTTCTTCTGATGTTCTTGATAGGTAGCTTCGTCAATATTACCAGTCTTGTAATCCACACACGTATCACATTCCTCCTTTTTAGGTGAAAAAAGTGCTAAATTAAAATCGTCGAAACTGTTATTAAATGCTGCAATAGATAGCGGTTGTGAATCGTTTTTTGTACACCAGTCATTCTTATAAAACCGGTATAATTCCATTTTTGTTTGCCAAGATCTTTCAAGGTATAATTTCTTTGTGCTCTTTCGACAATAATGTGACTCTAGTTTTGGAAGAACTGTAAAGAAATTGCACAAATTTTCTTTTTGTTTGTCGATTTTCGCTTTTCTAGGAATAACTATTTGGGAGGAATTATTATCACGCGTATCATTAAGGTCATCATCCACCAAATCATTTGCAGTGTGTTGTGATTTATTTTTTTCAATCAACCAATGTGCAACAGTTCTTGGTGCAACTGAAAGAGTATTGCAAAACATTGTTTTGCACACTCTTATCTTGGATGTTGTTTGAAGAAAATATATATAGGAAAATTCCCTTCTTGACTCGTTCTCTTTTTTTCGATCCCTAGCTCTTGAAGTACTTTTCTTTTCAACCAGCGTCCTTAGAAACAATTGTTTTTCGTTCCACAAAAAATTCCAAAATCTTGTAAAAATTTCTGTTCTTTGATCTTCTGTTATCTCATTGCACTTCATTACTGATTTCCCATTATTCATTACTGATTTACCACTGCATTTGCATCTCGGTCCTATAGCTTTTGCTTTTTTTTTAATATCATAATTCCATTTTTCTTCTTGCTTTTGTTTTCCAAAATATTCCTTTCCTTCTTGTCTCAAAATCTTATTTTTATTTTTCTTCCATTCCTTTTGATCTACATGACGTCTCTTTCTGCGTGTCCGTGAAGGGGTTTGCATTGGAGTGTTATTTTGTAGCTCTTCTAGTACTTCATTTTCACTTGAACTTGTTTTATTTTCACTGGGTTCATAAGATTTATCTGAACGACTAGAAGAAGCTTCAATAACTTCTTCTTCCAAAATGGAGGTTGGCACTTCTTCACCATGAATTGATTCTGGAACGAAATTCTGACGATCTTCTGGTTCAATGTTGATTTCATCTTCAGGAAAGTTTGAGGAGATAAAATTCAGGTTAGTAACTTTTTCTTCAGCTAGGGTGAGTAAATCATCATCAGTAATTAAATTGTCGTCAGCTAATAAGTGGTGATTAGATGCTGAGGAGCTTGCTAGATTAGTACTATCAGTTAAGAGTGTAGATAAATCCTTATCTTGATCAAAAGTATCACAAAATGTTAACAAATCTCTTGTTACATCGCTTTCGGCATCGCTTTGTCTGTTGGGCTTTTCCTGGATGTTTTGCTTAGCCAATAAAAGCATTTTCAACGCACGGGATTGCGGATTCATTCTGAAATATACAGCGTTAATTAGAAAGTATACTTTTATGTACCTAGCTAAGCAAAAATTCAGAATGTTATTATAGGGAAAAAAATATTAAAGGTAGGTACCTATGTGGTTTATCATCGAAACTATAATGGCCTATCTCCTATCCAAACTAAGTAAATATAAAATAAAAATTGCCTAACTCCAACACGATATTTTAACATCAGATTTACCCAAGAACGCACAAAAATTAAATACTAAATTTATATTCTCTAGATAATTTGAACGTCAAAGGTAATTAAAGCATTAAAATTTTTATTGATACTTACCTCAGATATTGTTTTATGCACATAAAATTAAGAACAACAACGTTTCACTTGTTATTACCATTACACACTGGCATAGCACACTACCACCTAGCATTGAAACTTCCGTGTTAAGGAATAAAACAATGATTGGCGCATCACCTAGTGATCGGGCGCGTAACTATATATACATGGCGCTAAATTCAAAAGTTTAGTAATATTACCTAGGATTGTGAACTCATTTTAAAGTAAAGGAAAATCGATATAATCCTAAAATAACAAGAAAAATCCTTATCCTATACGATAATAAATATTTTTCGTATACTTTTTGGGTTTTCTTATTATGTTGGGACTATATTTATTTTCCATTACATTAAAATGCCAAAGTGGTTAAAAAAATTAAAGAATAAAATATAGAATAAAATCTTTATTTATAAAAATGTTACAAGAAATGTTATATGTGTTACAAGAAATATTAATAATACAAGCCACGTGTAGTATAATTTAGTTTTCTTAATGTTGTGACAAGAACTGGTCAGTATTTAAATAATTGTTTTGTCATTCTTATCAAGTTTTATGTGAATAAAAGTCTAATTCTGCAAAAGACATTTTACTACAATTTTATTCACATAAATTTACAATGGGGAAGTACTTTAGACCAGATAAACTAGAGGCTGATCCAAACTGTCAAACTTC